>NC_084793.1:99042070-99302070 GCF_963169125.1 Humulus lupulus
CACTACCACTACTACTACTACTAATACAACTACCTCTACTACCACTACCACTACCACTGCCACTGCCACTGCCACTGCCAGTACCACTACCACCACCACAACCACTACCACCACCACCACCACCTCATACTACCACTACTACCACCACTACCACTACCACTACCACTACCACCACCACCACCACCTCCTACTACCACTACTACCCCCACTACCACTACCACTACCACTACCACTACCACTACCACTACTAGGTATGGATAGAGTTGGTTATGACTGACTTCGACATGATACTGGGTATGGATTGGTTGGTAAAGTATGGGGCAACCATTGATTATAGAAGGAAGATGGTCACCTTTGAGCCTGAAGGTGAGGAATCTTTTGTGTTTGTTGGTACTGTTCATGGACCTCGCATACCTATGATTTCTATTTTGAGGGCTAGAGATCTATTGCAAGAAGGTTGCATTGGATTCTTAGCCAGTGTGGTTGACACCACTCAGGTCGTGCCAGTGAGACCAGAAGAGACCAGACTAGTCTGTGAATTCCTGGATGTATTTTCAGAAGATTTGCCAGGGTTGCCACCACACGGAGAGAAAGAGTTTGTGATAGAAATGACACCAGGGACGGAGCCAGTTTCTAGAGCACCTTACAGAATGGCCCTAGCTGAGTTGAAAGAATTAAAGGTATAGTTGCAAGAGCTGTTGAATTTGGGTTTTATCAGATCTAGTTTTTCACCTTGGGGAGCGCCAGTTCTGTTTGTGAAGAAGAAGGATGGTTCTCTGATGATGTGTATTGATTACAAAGAACTGAATAAGTTAACAATCAAGAACAAGTATCCTTTGCCAAGGATAGACGATCTGTTTGATCAATTGCAAGGTAAAAAGCTCTTCTAAAAAATAGACTTTCACTCTGGTTATCATCAGTTGAGGGTCAAGGAAGGAGACATACCAAAGACTACTTTTCGCACCAGGTATGGGCATTATGAGTTCTTAGTCATGTCTTTTTGATTGACTAATGCCACAACTGCTTTTATGGATCTGGTGAACACAGTTTTCAAGAATTATCTGGACCAGTTTGTGATCGTCTTCATCGATGATATTCTAGTTTATTCTCAGTCAGAGTCAGAGCATGAACATCATCTGAGATTGGTTCTACAAAGACTGAGGGAACATAGATTTTTTGCAAAGTTCAAGAAATGTGAATTCTGGTTATCTCAGGTATCTTTTCTTGGGCATATTGTCAGTAAGGAGGGGATTAAGGTAGATCCAGCAAAGATTGAAGCAGTCAGAGATTGGCCAAGGCCAAAGAATGCTTCTGAGGTTAGAAATTTCTTAGATTGGCAGGTTATTATAGGCATTTCATGGAAGGGTTCTCAACGATTTCTACTTCGTTGACTGAGCTGACACACAAGAATCAGAAGTTTGTGTGGTCAGATAAGTGTGAGAACAACTTCCAGGAACTGAAGCAGAGATTGATTACAGTTCCAATTATGAGTCTTCCAACAGATCAGGAGAAATTTGTGATTTACTGCAATGCTTCACATCAAGGTTTGGGCTGTGTTCTGATGTAGTCAGAGAGGGTAATTGCTTATGCCTCACATAAACTGAAGGAGTATGAAAAGAGATATCCCACTCATGATTTGGAGTTGGCGGTTGTGGTGTTTGCTTTAAAGGTATGGAGGCACTATATTTATGGGGAGAAATGTGAGATTTATACAGATCACAAGAGCCTGGAATACTTCTTCACACAAAAATATGTGAATATGAGACAAAGGCGTTGGCTGGAGTTAGTAAAAGATTATGATTGTGAGATTTTGTATCATCCAGGAAAGGCCAACGTGTTAGCTGATGCTTTAAGCTGGAAGGGTCCGGGGAAGATTTATGGTGCGAGGTTGATAACCAGAGAGTTAGCAGATGATATGACCAGAGCTGGTATAGAGTTGTTGGTGGGCCAATTGGCCAATATTACGCTTTAGTCTACACTATTGGAGAGACTCAAGGAGGGTCAGTTGAGTGATCCACAACTGATCAAGATCAGAAAGGATGTTTTGGCTGGAGCATCCAAAGATTATACAGTGTCTGAGATGGGCTTGCTGAGATACAAGGGTCGGATATGTGTTCCGTTAGACACTGCTATGAGGCGAGAGATTCTGGATGAATCTCAAACTACACCTTACTCTTTGCATCTAGGCACCACAAAGATGTATCAGGATGTAAGATCATTGTATTGGTGGCCGGGGATGAAGAGGAATGTAGTGGAATATGTGGCTAAGTGCTTGACATGTCAACAGGTCAAGGCTGAGTATCAAAGGCCGGCAGGGTTATTGCAGCCTCTGGATATCCCAAAGTGGAAATGGGAGGACATCACGAGGGATTTCATGGTGGGGTTACCCAGGACTGTTGGTCAACATGATTCTATTTGGGTTATAGTGGATCGCTATACTAAGTCAAGCTCACTTCTTGCCAGTGAGAACTACATATACAGTTGACCAGTATGCAGATCTCTATGTGAGAGAGATCGTGCGCCTCCACGGAGCACCGAGGTCGATCGTGTCAGATCGGGACCCCACTTTTACTTCCAAGTTCTGGGGGAGTTTATAGAAGGCCATGGGAACACAATTGAAGTTTAGTATTGCTTATCATCCTCAGACAGATGGGCAATCTAAGAGGACGATTCATATATTAGAGGACATGCTGCGAGCATGTGTGATGGACTTTGGTGGATCCTGGAGTAAGTATCTACCTTTGATATAGTTTTCCTACAAAAAAAGTTATCAGTCTACCATTGGAGTTGCACCTTATGAGATGATGTATGTTAGGAAGTGCATATCTCCCATTCATTGGGATGAGACAGGTGAAAGGAGATACTTGGGCCCCGAGGCAGTTCAGAGGACCAGTGAGGCCATTAAGAAGATTAGAGCTCGGATGATCGCTTCTCAGAGTAGACAGAAAAGTTATGCAGATCCCAAGCGCAGGAACATGGAGTTCCAAGTGGGAGACTACGTCGTCCTTAGAATCTCGCCATGGAAAGGGGTGAGAAGATTTGGGAAGAAGGGCAAGTTGAGCCCTAGATTTATAGGTCCATTTAAGATCCTAGAGAGGATTGGTTAGGTGGCTTACAGGTTGGCCTTACCTCCGGCATTGTTGGTCGTGCATAACGTGTTTCACGTTTCAGCTCTTTGGAGGTATGTGTCTGATGTGACACATATTTTGAGCTATGAAGATCTGGAGCTTGTGGCAGATCTCTCCTATGAGGAACAGCCAGTCCAGATACTTGACAGAAAGGACAAGGTCCTCAGGAATAAGATGATACCTTTGGTTAAGGTATTGTGGAGGAACAACAAGGTCGAGGAAGCGACCTGGGAGCAGGAGTCAGATATGCAGAATCAGTATCCTGAGCTGTTCAGGTAAATTTCAAGGACGAAATTTCTGCAAGGATGGGATAGTTGTAATGCCCCAAAATCCCTAATGTAGTTTAATGGTCGGATTAGTAGGCTAGGATGGCCATAATTGATTTATTATGCCATTAAATGATTATATGCATGTTTATGTGAATTATAATATAATATGATGATAAATGCATGCATGTGGGTCCACATTTCATTATAAGGGCATTTTGGTAATTTGGGCATGTTGAGGGCATATTTGTATATTTTGGTGCATGTTTGTGATTTATGGATGAGATCCCATTATTATGTGAATATGTTCAAGCTATTTGGCATGAGACGATCTTAGGATGCAAGTTAGCAGTTTTGTCATAACGGGGTTAATTATTGGGATATTAGATAATGAGAATGATTAATTGATGATATATTGGGAGTTAGTGAGACCAGGAGGAAATTCTGGGAGTTTTGACTATTTTGCCCCCGAGGACGTTTTTAGGACCCCAAGCATTAGGATTTATTTGAGGCTACTTAAGCTTGAAGTAACCTGTTAGAAAGAAAACTATGTTCAACACCTTTTCTCTAGCACCCGTTATCCTTTTTGACTGTTTGTCGCAATTTCGAAGGAAACTTGGGTTTTAGGAGTCAGAATCAAGCGAAGAACGAGGCATAGCGATCCTAGGAAAGATTAGAAGCTTCTTGACCGAAGGATTTAGCGAGAAACAACTTAATCAAAGGTAATCCAAGCTTTGGATTTTGTGTGTTGATGAATCTTTGATTTGTTTGAGCCTCGGGATTTGATGATTTTGGATCATTGGGATGTTTGGGAACTTTGATTTTTGGATTTGGAGATGTTTAAGTAGGTTTTTGGACGGATTAAATGGTGGAAAATTGGGGTTATGGCTGAATTTCCAAGTGGGGCTGCGACCATGTTCTTGTGCGCCGCGGCTTGAGCATGGTGCAGATGGGTGGTGGAGTTGAGGGGCCTAGGGGCCGCGGCACTAGGGAAGGAGGGCCACGGCGCTTGCTTCAGACACCTCTGTCATGGCTGGGGGCGTGGCTTAAAGAGGTGGGGGCTGTGGCGCTTGAGGGTTTTTGTGGCCAAAGTAGTGTTTTGATCATGGGAACTCAAACCTTAGGCCTCGGGATCATTCCTAATACTCGGTTTAGTAGGATTCAATGTCTTGGAGGCTAGGTCTTGGTTTGGGAACCATTGTCATTCATTTTATTGATGGAATCCCATATTTGTTTATGACTAGGTGACAGCTAAGGAACTAAAAGACAGATCGTTTTCAAGGGTCGTTCTTTTACTATTTCTCTCTCAAACCGGAGGTAAGAAAACTGCACCCTATGTATATGACATGCATGGTTATTATAGAGGCATATTGATTATTTAAATGTGGAAATTGATTTCATATTAAATGCTTAGCAAATCTTGCTTACTTGTGTATGGCACTGACTAGTCAGAATCGGCACTGGTCGCATGTTACTGACCTAAGAGTCAGATTCGGCATAAGCGTCATGAACGCAGAGCCAATAAAAGATTAGATCTAATCGATATCTGCATTGAATGACTCATATGGAGCATTAATGCTGGACCAACCCTATGTTTGATGAAAATTATAAGCGCTTGTCTAGTCTATGACTAGTTACTCAGAGCCAGGGCCAAAGGCCTAGGTGACTGTTTTGTCACATGGCTAAAGGAACAGAATCCCATGTTAATAACTCTGTGGTTGCTTAGTAGGTTTATGTTGGTGACTATCTCATATGATACCTATCTCGTTTAAGCTAGTGAAATGATCACTTATTTTTAAAGGGAACAGAACCCATCTTAGTGACTTTTACAACTGTCACTCCTCTATTTTGGACTAAAAGTCCTGGATGATTATTATGGTCATCAGTTGATGTTATATTCTTGGAGTATTGAGTTTTCCTACTGGACTTTGGCTCATGGGTGCTATGTGCTACAGGTAAAGGGAAAGAAAACTCACCTAGCCTTGAGTGGAAAGCTTAGGTGGTGATGTGTACATATGCGGCCGCTTGACCACCACGGCCAAGGAATTTCTCAAACGAACTTGGGGTTAACCTTATTTTTTCCGTTTAGGTCCGCGGGTTGTAAATTTTATACGGAAATCCTCCACGAGGTCCAGGGATTCTCGCAGTAAAGTATGGTTTGTGGTTGGGCCGTATGTATCCTGACGGTGCGTGGAGATTGCTGCTTCAACTAGGAGCATGGCTTCATATCCATAGGCCATTGAGAATGGTGAGTGGCCGGTGGAGGTCCTGGCAGTGGTGCAGTAGATCCACAATGCCATAGGCAGCTCCTCGAGCCAAGCGTCTTTCGCCTGCTTAAGCCTTTTCTTTGAGGTGGCTTAGAGCATCTTGTTGACTGCTTCCACCTACTCGTTTTCCTGCAGGTGGACGACGGAATAAAAGCTTTTCATGACTCTGTGCCTCTGGCAGAATTCAGTGAACACCTCGCTGTCGAACTGCAGACCGTTGTCAGAGACTGTCTTCTTTGGGATCCCATAACAGCAAACAATGTTCTTGATGATGAAATCTAGATCCTTCTTGGAATTGATAATAGCGAGTGGCTTGGCCTCGACCCACTTCGTGAAGTAGTCGACCGCCATTATCGCACACTATTCTCCTCCATTTCTCGTGGGTAGTGACCCGATAAGGTCAATGTCCCATATCGCGAAGGGCCAAGGACTCGTCATCTAAGTGAGCTCATTTGGAGGAGCTCGAGGTATGTTGGCAAAACGTTGGCACTTGTCACATTTCTTGACATAGTCCATCGCATCTCTGTTCATGGTGGGCCAAAAGTATCCTTGCCTCAAGATTTTCTTGGTGAGGCTTTGCCCCCCGGTGTGGTGGCGGAAAAAACCTTCATGCTCTTTCCAGAGTATCATGTTGGCTTCTTGCTTGGACATGCATCGTAATAGAGGCAACGAAAATCCCCGCCTGTACAACTTGTCGTCCATGATAATGTACCGGGGTGCCTGGTAGAGTAGCCTCCAAACTACTTTTTTGTCCTGTGGCAACTCCCTTGAGACTAGATATTTGATTATGGGTTCCGTCCACCCGTCCTGGGGCTGGATTATCTCCACTCTCTTGGGTGCTGAGATTCTTGGAGAAGACAAGTAGTCAATGGGGACTACATTGACCAGTTCAATGTCCTTGGTGGTTGCCAGCTTGGCCAAGGCATCAGCGTTCGAGTTCTGTTACCTCGGTACTTGTCGAATTGTGAATTTTTTGAAGCTATGCAACATCTCTTGGGTCTTTGCTAGGTAAGCGGCCATTTTTCATTCCCCTGGCCTGGTACTCCTCAAGTACCTGATTAACTACTAGTTGTGAGTCACTGAAAACCTCGAGGCCTTTGGCCTTAAGCTTGAGCACAACTTGAAGCCCAACGATTAGCACCTCGTACTCTGCTTCATTGTTAGAGGCATCAAACCCAAATCTTAGGGCGTTGTGGATCTTGTGCCCTTCGGGGGACACTAAATTGAGACCTACCCCGACCTCATTTTCATTTGACGACCCATCGACATACAACTTTCACGTGGGCCCTTCTATCGGGGCATCCATAGGCCCCTCATGATTTCTCGTGCACTCGGCAATGAAATCTACCAGCGCCTGCCCCTTTATGGTCGTCCTCGAGAGATAAGCGATATCAAACTGATTGAGTTCGACAACCCACTTTAGGAGTCTCCCAGATGGGTCTGGCTTTTGGAGGACTTGCCGCAAGGGATGGTTCGTGAGGACTTTGATGGGATGTGCCTGGAAGTAGGGCCTTAGCTTCCAAGAAGCCATCATCAGTAGAAGGTCAGCTTTTCCATGATAAAAAATCTGGACTCTACTTCAAGGAGCCTCTTGTTCACATAATACACGGGATGCTGGGCACGGCCTTCCTCGCGGACTAAGGCGACACTGATGGCATTCTCAAAAATAGCCATGTACAGTAATATGGGTTCCTTGTCCCGGGCTTTGATAAGATAGGAGGGTTTTCCATATGAGTCTTCAGTTGCTAAAACGTTTGCTCACATTCCTCCGCCCATTCAAACCTCTACCCCCTCAAAGGATGTTAAAGAACTGGATGCACTTCTCTGTCGCCTTAGAAACAAAATGTCTCAGTGCAGCGATCCTTCCAGTGAGGCTCTCGACATCCTTATGCCTTTGGGAGGATGGCATGTCGATCAGGGCTTTAATCTGTTTGGGGTTTGCCTCTATTCCCCAAGCACTGATAATGAAGCCTAGGAATTTTCCTGAAGCAACGCCAAAACTGCACTTCTGGGGATTTAGTTTCATCCCGAACTTGCGAAGCATTGAGAACACCTCCGTGAGGTCCCTCACGTGGTCACGGGCTATTTGGGACTTCACTAGCATGTTGTCTACGTACACCTCCATATTTTGTCCCAACTGTTCTTTGAACATTCGATTCATAAGCCTTTGGTAGGTGGCCCTAGCATTCTTTAGCCCGAAGGGCATCACCTTATAGCAGTAAACTCCCTTGTTCATTCAAAAGCTTGTGTGCTCTTGGTCCATGACAAGCATGGAAATCTGGTTATACCCCTAGTATGCATCCATGAAGGACAAAAGCTCGTAACCAGAGGTGGCATCGACCATCTAATCGATCTTCGGGAGTGGGAAGTAGTCCTTAGGGCAGGCCTTATTCAGGTTGGAGAAGTCTATGCAGGTCCTCTAGGTGCCATTTGGCTTAGGCACGAGGACCAGATTTGATACCCACTTGAGATACTGTTCATTTCAAATGAAACCGTTCGCAAGTAGTTTGTCCACCTATGCCTTGAGGGCTTTCGCTCTAGTCTGGTCAAATGTCCTCCGCTTATGTTGGATTGGAGTGACATTTGTATCGACATTCAAGGCATGACAAATAATATTAGGGTCAATGCCTATCATGTCAGAATGATACCAGGCGAAGACATCCTGGTTCTCTCGAAGGAAGGCTAGGAGCAAGTTTCAGTCATATTCCTCCAGATTTTTTCCAATCTTGGTTCTCCTATCAATAGTGGCCACGTCGAGAGCCACCTCATCGACTTCCTCCATAGGCTTAACCACCATTTCTTCTCAAATCCACGGGTCTAGCTCATCTACCTCTTTAGCCAGTACCGCAATCACTTCTGTATTTTCGGGAAGAGAATGCTCGTGGTCCCTTGTCCTGACTACCATTACTGGTTGCCGGAGAGAGATGTTGTAGCATTTCTTCACCTCCTTCTGGTCTCCTCAGACTGTACCAATTCCTGACTCCATGGGAAATTTCAAGCACAGATGCCGAATTGAGGTGACGGCTCCAAATTAATGGCATTATACGCTGAGGGAAAATCCACCACCACGAAAGTGCAATACTTGAAGGCCTGGCGAGGCTCTTCCCCTTGTGTCACAGGTAACTTGATTTGGCCCATTTGTATGAGACCCTCTCCCAAGAATTTGTAAAGAGTCAAGGTGCATGGGGATAGCTCGCTTGTGGTCAGCCCAATCTTCTCAAAAGCGGACTTAAATAGGAGATTCAATGAACTCCCATTTTCCACAGGATCCTAGCCACCATCTTGTTGGAGACCTGGCTCTCAATCACTAAAGGGTCGTGGTGTGGGAAGTGAACTCTCCGAGCATCGTCCTCGGAGAATGTGATGACTTGGTCAGTCATCCGTGGCATCTAGGCTGGCATTTGAGTTAAGGCCAGCACCTCATCTTCGTGGTTTAAGGCCTGCACATATCTGTTCTGCGAGCCTCTAGAAGTGCCCCCCCAGGTGGTGTCCTCCTGAAATGGTCCCCACTCTGCCATTTATTGGAGGGGGCCTGTTTGCTATTGTCTGCAGCGGAGCTACGGGCACCAGGCTCGGAGATATAGGAGTAGCAGGTTACCAGGTATTCCTGTTGCTAGGGTCGGTTATAGGCGAGGCCCGCTCCAATATTGGTTGAGGTGTCCCAACTTGATGAGGTTCTCGATCTCATACTTGAGCTGGCGGCACTCATTGGTGTGGTGCCCTATATCATTATGAAAACGACAAAACTTGTCGGGATCTCACCTTTCCCTATCCCTCTGGATGGGTTGTGGCTTTCGATAATGAACATGTTGTTTCGTAGCCACAGAGATATTCTCACGGAAGTCTACCAAGTAAGTGTACTCGGAGTACTGTAAGACATACTTCTCGCTATAAGTAGCTCCCTGTTCAACCTGCGCAATCTCATTTCCCTTGGGCTTTTGTCCCTTTCCCTTGCATCTACTACTGTTGGGGGTCCGACTGGGTGCGGCTGACTGGGATGGAGCGACAACTGCAGAACTGAATGCAGGTTGAAAAGCAATGTACCCAGTGGGTGCCGCTCTGTATCCCGTCGGAGTCGCACTGAAACCAACGGTCGGCATGGCACTAAAGCCAGTTGGCGGGACATTCAGACTGGATTGGACTCCCCCCAAACTTGGTTGGACAGGAGCGTAAGGCGGATAGTGGATCCCTGAAGCGACGGGGCCAGGCGCTATTGGAGCGAGAAAGCGATGGGCCCTCCAAATGCTCCAATCTGGGCATCCTCCCAGCTGATATATTCTTGTGCTCGACGAATGAAATCGTAGAGCCATCGACATTCTCTTCACTGGAGGTCATCCCACAACGGGGACCCCGCGTGGATGCCGACCTGCAAGGCCATCAGTTGCTGGCCATCGTCGACGTTCTTGGTCCTTGCAGCTTCCTCTTTGAAGTGTTTGATATATGCTTTATGTTGGCCAATGTATTGACCTCGAAGCTCACCTTCTGAGCTGTTATAAATTGTCTTTGGAAGGAAGACAACAGTTGGTGCAACAACTGAATGGATCTCGGGCGGTGCTTCTTGAATCACTCATCTGCTTGTCCCGTTAGAGTTATTTGGAACACATGACACTTAGAATCCTCGGAGACGCAGTGCACCGACATCATCCTATTGAACTTTGAAAGGTGGTCGGTGGGGTCCAAGCTGCCATCATAAGACGGGATGGCCGACATCTTGAAACCCTACGGCAAAGGGGATTCAACTATGTGAGTAGCACATGGCTCCCCATCTTCGTCCTCTAAGTATGAGTCGTGGTCTTGTCGTTGGGCCATTCTGAGCATGAGCCTCTTCAGGCTCTCTAATTCCGCGCAAAACAGGTCGTGGTCTAGGTTGGCACTTTGCGTTGGGTTGACTCTCCTTCGGGCATTGAGATTGTCCCTAAGGTCTGATGGCCTTTTCCTGGCGGGCTCTTACCCATGGGCCTTGTTGTACCAACAAGCATTAAGGTTGCCCATAGGTCAGCCTGGCCTTGGAACGTGCCATTGTCTTCAGGATGAGCCACCTCTGTTTCCTCGTCGGACTCAACATTCTCATTTCTAACTGAGATAGCGCTTTCCATCGATAGGGAAATTTTTCTGTTGCCTCCTTAGGCATTGTTCCTGTGGGGATGGCAAGACGCCTGGGGAACACCACCTCCAGACCTCACGCAATCTATATTGGCGCACCTGGGTGGAACGCCTTGGGCTCCACGGGTGCTGGTGGCGTCCTCGGGCTCCTGGGCCTTCACCTATGCTAGTTGGCCTCGGGACCTATTTATATTTGGGGTTCTGATGTGCCTTCTTTGATTTTGGAGCAGGTTTATCATCAACCTTACCCTTGCCACGATTTTGTGGCGTAGGTGGGGTTCTATCTCCAGCTGGATGCACGGGAGGCACAACAGCTGGTGGATCTCGCGCCAGCCTAACCAAGTGCTCGAGAGGCACACCAGCTGGAGTGACAGGAGGTGGCATTCCAGCTGGGGGCACTGGAGGCACACCAACTAGCTGCCCAGATGGTACTTCTCCATGGGGGTCCACTCGCAGCCCTTGGGCCGCCAGAGTAGCCCTCATGGCGTTAACCTTTTTTTTTTGCATAATGACAATATTACCCTCTTGGGTGTCGATCATCTGATGTTGCATGACCACCTGGTCACGGAGCGCCACCAATTCTGGTGTCTCCTCCGCATCCATGGGCTTAGGGTATTCCTCCTCATAGTATTCTTCATCGCCCCCATCGTCCATGTCGTCATCCATGCCGTCATATTCGACATTTTTGTGGTAGTCCTCCATCGCGTCTGGGTGGTCTTGTGGCAGCATGTGACTGGTTTCTCCTCCCTCAGCTACGATGCAAGGGGAAATATCGTCTGGAGCATTCCTTCGAGTGGTTACCATGATTATTTTCCAAGCTTCCTTCAAGCTCTCAATGAAAGCACCAAAATGTTGACTCCTTTTTCGCTTCCAACTTAAATTGAGAGATTAAAGGATAAACACGGAAAGACACAAGGTTTTACGTGGTTCAGGTTATAAAAGAATCCTAGTCCACGAGTCTCTATTATTTAGTGAGCTTGAAGCTTGAAGTAGCAAGCTTCAATGATGATTCTCAGGTAGCGTATCTATTGCACTAAGTACAAAGTTTCTCTCTAAAATATCCAACCCTTTACAAGAAGATACCCAAGCCCTATTTATAGAGGTTGGGCTCATTAATGCTAATCATCTCTCATAAATATCAGGGTATTAATGTTAAGTTAATTCACAAAGGATTGTGTTACAATAAAGACTATGGCCCACGTGGAACCTACGGAGCCCATTGCAGAAAGTCACACACCAACTTTATGGGGAACATATATGTGATTGTCAGGGTGCGAGTTACGTTTGCCCATGTTAGGCGGCGTTGTGGGAAATGCAGATTGTCGAGTGTATGAACTTGACCCCAGTAATCGAGGATCACCAAAAGTTGTCAGACGATCGCATGGTGGCCCACAATTTCAGTGACTAACATCTAGTGGCTATCCTATGTTCGAGAACCAGAATCATAGACCTGGAGTACGTAGGTCATTACCATCCAATTGGGGCCGAACCACTATAAATCGCTTGTGTCACTTTCTTCTCATTTGATTCTCTTCTTGTTTTCCTTTTTGTTCTTTGTCGTTATTTTGACTCCGTGTTGTTGGCCAAATCAAGGGTCAACATTTTGGTGCTTTCATTGAGAGATTAAACAAAAAACTTCAAGGAGATCATATGGCGAAGACATCCAAGAGAGATGGACAGGCTGCTAGCGCTGCATCCTCTCAACCTCCTCATCCAAATGTGGCTGAAAATGAGCCACACTTGGATTTTGAGGAGGAAGAAATGGATTCTGAGACGCTGAGGACAACACTGAGTGTGTTGTAGGATGAGTTGGCCAATCAGGAGAATGCAACAGAGACCTTAGCGCTACAGCAAAGGGAGATTAAGCATCAGCGTCAAGAGCTGAATGAGCGGCAGGCGGACATGGACCATTGACAGAGAGATTCCACGACCGCTCTTGAAGCAGCCATTCAGTTGGCCTGAGGATAAGCTACATCGGCCTCTCAACCGGATCAGCCACCAATGCACCACCGCAATGGGCTCCAAATTCGAGTCCTCCGCTCCAGCCAACAAGCCCTCAAAGGCCGGAGCAATCGCCTGTTGCTCAAGAGGATGTCCCAATTCAGGATCCTGAGCAACATCCACCCTCTCAAGTTGGTTGCAGCGATCCCCAGCGCCAGAGGCGGAATAGGGCCGGGCAGCCTCCTCGAAGCCCTAGACGCCCAGGGGCGATGAGCCAAATCCACCGAGTAGGGGGCAGCGTCCTTCTGCTAACAGAAGGCACAATGAGTCAGGCTTTACGGTCAGGGGCCTCCCACAACATAATAATGCACGGGGACCCACCAACCAATGCAGGCCTCCCCTCAACACTCGGGAGATGCCAGCCAGAGGAGGAAACAGCATGACCAGCCAGTCGCACCATAGTCGGCCGCAGTTTAGGGATGGCCATGACTATAATGAGGCCGATTTCGGCAAGAGGAATGCTAGTCAAGGGCGTGAGGAAAGAGGTGGAGATAGAAACCCCCCACCGAGAGAAAATAGGCCTGTGAGCCATAACGTTGGGGAGCAACACAGATAGCATAACGTCTTTGATCGGCTGGGCGCTAGCGAACAAAGGCGCAGAGACGATGACCTGAGGGATGTGCTCAACGATAGGCGCGGGAGGCACGATGAGTACGCTCCTCCAGCACCAGTCGCCCCAGTGATCCCAGACGCTATTCAGGCTCAAATTGATGCTCTGAATCAAGCGGTACAGCAGCTGGTAGGGAGCTGAACATCCTACATTGAGTACGATCAGAGGAGAGGCACTCCATTTATACAGAGGATTGTTATGGCAGAAACCCCCAGCAAGTTCAAGATGTCAGTGCTGCCAAACTTCAATGGGTACGGGGACCCGGTATCTCATGTAAACAAATTTGAGATACAGATGGATATTCAGAAGGTGTCAGACGATGCCCGCTGCAGGATCTTCCCTGCCACCCTGTCTGACACTGCTCAAGACCCTCCTGCTAGTATAGTATCATGGGAGATGTTCGTAAATGAATTTTACGGACAATTCTACGCTGGTCGCGTACACCCCACTAAGGCCAACCAGCTGGTCGAGATACGATAAAAGGATGGAGAACCCTTAAAGGATACATCCAACATTTTATGCGAGCAGCTGCTAGAGCTAAAATAGTGGGCGACGAGGGAAAAATGATGGCCCTAACAGCTGGGGTAAGGCGACATTCTCCCCTCTGGAACAGCCTAAGAAAGAATGGCGTAAAAAGTACCCAGGAGTTTCTTGATCGAGCTGATCGATACATCAAGCTCGAGGACGCGATTGACAACGAGGGGAAATCGCCTACGAAAGACAAGGGACCAAAGGAAGATCCCACCAAAGCTACCAATGGTTCAAATAAACCCAATGGAAATGGAAAAGGCAACGGGAATGGGAACGAAAACGGAAATGGTAGGAATGGTGGAAAAAGGGCGAATAATGAGCCATCAACGTCCGAAAAAAAATGCCCCAAAGGCAATAGATACAAGCCAAGATTCACCAACTATACGACCCTTGTCGAGAGTAGAGCAGAGGTCTACCAGGCGACTAATGCCAATGTCCCGTATAAGCGACCAGCACCTATAAGGAAGGGTATCTCCAAGAGAGATACAACAAAATTCTGTCGTTTTCAAAACGACTACGGACATGACACCAATGAGTGTAACCAGTTGAAGGACGAGATTGAGTTCCTTATCAAACAGGGACACCTAAGGAGGTATGTATGAGCTGCAGGAAGGTCCTAGCGAGAGGCTCAAGGAGGCAACGAGCAGGCGCCCGCACGCCAATGCTCGCCACTTTTATAGCCAGCTCCTGTGGCAGGTACGTTACTCACCATTTGTGGCGGCCCACACCTTGCAGAAGATAGTGGGAAGGCAAGGGAGCGATACGCTTGGACCTTACGCCACGACCAGGACATCGAGATGATGAGTGTGGAGGATCGGACACCTAAAAAAGCTCGAACAGAGGAGGAGTTGATTAACTTCTCAGAGGACGATGCCCAGCATGTCCGATTCCCACATTCAGATCCACTGGTCGTGGACGTCCAGATTGCCAATATGATGGTTAAGAGGGTGTTGGTTGACACAGGGAGCTCAGTCAACATATTATATAAGTCTTCACTGGAGAGGATGAAGTTGTCCGTCAAGGACCTGGAGTCGTGTAACCAAACCATATATGGTTTTTCTGGCGAAGGGCTTGGCTGACAGGGTCGATTAGGCTCCCAGTTATAGCAGGAACTGCGCCTGCAAACAGGACATTACTCACTACTTTCATAGTAGTTGATTGTCCTTCTGCGTATAATGATGTAATTGGGAGGCCTATTCTGGTCAACCTGCGAGCTGTAACCTCGGTTCGGCACCTTGCCATGAAATTCCCAATTGACGCAGGGGTTGGATGCATATTAGGAAACCAACGAGAAGCGAGGGAGTGCTACAACACCTAGATATCTAAGGCAAAGAAAGGTGGATCGAGGGAAAACGCCGGAAAAGAGTTGAAAACGGCCAATGAAGTGCAAGCCCAATCAGGTGATTGTGTCACCAAATAGGGTGTTTCCCAAAGTGAGGATAGAGATTTGGATCCTCGCTTTGGGGGTTATGATGAAGAAGTGGGACCCATCGAGGACCTTGAAGAGGTCCAACTCGATGAAGCAGATCCGACCACGGTTGTGAAAGTTGGTAAAAACTTAGAGACAACAACAAAACAAAAACTAGTGGAATTTTTTAGGAAGAACCAGGAAGTCTTTGCCTGGTCGCATAAAGACATGGTTGGGATAGACCTGACAGTTATCAGCCATGTCCTGAACATAGACAAAAGTTTTCCACCAGTACAGCAGAAAAGAAGGCTGCTCGACAAAGACAGATCAAAATCTCTGAAAGAAGAAGTCGAGAAGCTAAAGGAGAATGGATTCATCATGGTAGCGTTTTATCCATCGTGGGTCTCTAATCCCGTACTAGTTCCCAAGCCGAATGGCAGGTGGAGAATGTGCGTGGATTTCATAGACCTTAATAAAGTCTGCCCTAAATATTGTTTCCCACTCCCTAGGATCGACCAGCTGGTCGATGCCACTCCAGGACACGAGATCCTGTCATTCGTGGATGCATACTCCGGGTACAATCAAATCAGTATGCATCCACCTGATGAGGATCACACTAGCTTTTAGACTAATACATGGCTTTACTGTTACAAAGTAATGCCCTTCGGTTTGAAAAATGCTGGTGTGACTTACCAACGACTAGTTAATCACATGTTCAAGGAGTTGATCGGTTCAAACATGGAAGTATATGTTGATGACATGCTGGTTAAGTTGAAAAAGGCAGATGGACACATAGGGGACATGCAAGAGTGCTTCAACGTCTTGAATAAATATTAGAAGAAGCTGAATCCCCTCAAGTGTTCCTTCGGAGTTAGATCAGGGAAATTCTTGGGATTTATAGTAAACTCACGAGGAATTGAGGCCAATTCCGAGAAGATCAAAGCCCTTGTCGATATGAAATCGCCAATGAAGATCAAAGATGTTCAAAGTTTAACTGGAAGGATTGCTGCTCTAAGTAGATTTATCTCCAAATCGACGGACAAATGCGTCCCATTTTTTAATCTACTTAGAGGCAACAAGAATTTTGAATGGAAGAAGGAGTGCGAGCAGGCTTTTCAAACTTTAAAGATGCACATGTCGCAACCACCGATTCTATCAAAGTCAGTTGATAAAGAAACTTTGTTCATCTACTTGGCGATCACAGAATACGCTGCTAGTGTTGTTCTAGTAAGAGAGGAGGAGAATGTGCAAAAGGTCATGTATTATGTAAGAAAAAGGCTAATAAGAGCAGAACTGTGATATCCTCCTATTGAAAAATTAGCTTACTGCTTGATCTTAGCCTCCAAAAAGTTGCGGCCATACTTCCAAGCTCACCCAATCACAGTTTTGACCGACCAACCTCTATGGCAAGTTTTGCAGAAGCCAGAAGCCGCTGGCCGATTATTGAAATGGGCAGTTGAACTTGGGCAGTTTGATATCTCTTACTTACCACGAGCAACAGTAAAAGGACAAGCGTTAGCCGACTTCATTGCAGAGCTAACTAGGCTACCAGACAGCGAACAGATAGAAGTGCCTGAACCTCAAAGTCAAGCTCCCTCATGGAAATTGTTCACGGATGGTTCGTCCAATGAACATCACGCTAGAGCCGGAGTGATTTTGATAACGCCTGAAGGGCATCGATTTCACTGCGCAATCATATTTGACTTCACTGCTTCTAACAACGAAGCCGAGTATGAAGCACTGCTCGCAGGATTACGGTTAGCCAGAGACATGCACATAAAGTCACTTGAAATCTACAATGACTCTTAGTTGGTGGTTAATCAGATCATTGGAGAATATCAGGCTCGAGGTCTAAAGATGGTTGCCTATCTGAATAAAGCAAAAGATTTGTTGGCCCAGTTTGAGAAGTATACCCTCCAGCAAGTACCTCGCGAGCAGAATTAAAACGCCAATGCTTTGGCCAAATTAGCGAGTGCCAAGGATGCTGACACCCTGAATATTGTACCTGTTGAACGGCTGCCCGCACCAAGCATCAAGGTGGAAGAAACCTCTCTGGTAATTCAGGCAGCAAATACATGGATGGCACCTTTCATTGAGTACTTGACGCATGGTGTGTTGCCTACAGACAGAAACAAAGCCAAGACTCTTCAGCGGCAGGCTGCTAGGTTCATCCTGGTCGACGGAATTCTACACCGAAGAGGATACTCTATGCCGCTCCTTAGATGTATTTCAAAGGAAAAGGCAAAGAATTAATGTGAGAGGTCCATGAAGGGTTTTGCGGAGATCACGCTGGGGGCAGAGCTTATCAAAGAAGATCTTAAGGCAAGGGTACTTCTGACCAACAATGAATGAAGATTCGATGGAATTTGTGCAAAAGTGCGATAAGTGCCAGAGATTCTCCAAAATTCCATGAGCAGCCCCTAATGAGCTAAAACATATGCAAATTCTGTGGCCATTCGCAGTATGGGGTATAGACCTAATTGGATCTTTGCCCATAGGGAAAGGCAGCGTCAAGTATGTCGTGGTGGCCGTCGATTACTTTACAAAGTGGGCCGAAACTGAGCCACTTGCAACCATAACGACCAAGAAAGTGCTGGACTTTGTGGTCAAGAACATAGTGTGTCGCTATGGATTGCCAAGAAAAATTTTCTCAGACAACGACATGCAGTTCGATAGTGATATGTTTACGGATTTTTGCAAGCGACATGGAATTATCAATAACTTTTCTTCAGTTGCTCACCCGCAGGCAAATGGGCAAGTCGAGGCTGTCAATAAAACACTGAAGGATACTCTGAAGAAAAGGCTTGAGGAAGCAAAGGGGGCATGGCCAGAGCAGTTGCCTGAAGTCCTTTGGTCGTACAGAACATCCCATCGAACAACAACGGGCCATAATCCATTTTCCCTAGCTTATGGATATGAGGCTATGCTGCCTGTTGAATTAGATCCGCCATCGCATCGACGGATAGCATACGATCAAGACACCAACAGCCAGTTATTGATGGAGTCTTTGGATTTGGTCGGGGAAAGGCGCGAGCAAGCCCAACTCCGAGTAGTAGCTTACCAGCAAAAGGTCGCCCGATATTTCAATTCTAAAGTACGTGAAAGGAAATTTAGTGTGGGAGATTTGGTACTTAGAAGAGTCTTCCTTAACACCCGCGACCAAGCTGCTGGGGTACTCGGACCTAACTGGGAAGGACCGTACTAAATTGAAGAAGTCCTCCATCCAGGCACTTACAAACTTGCTCGCTTAAATGGAGATCTCATTCCTCGCTATTGGAATGGAGAACACCTACGCAAGTACTATCAATAAAAAATTATTCTTAAAGAATTGACTTGTATTAATTTTACTTTTTACAAGTTATGAACAAGGGTTAGTCATTTTTGTGATTGATCGCTTATAAGTGTAAGATCATTTTATTGATCACTCGTACAGACACGATTGTCCATCTATTACGAGAAATAAAAGGGACTGTGCGCAACCAGTCAATCTTGCCAAACTATTGTATTTATTACAAGTATTTGCTCATTACGTGTGTTGTTTTGCTACATTATCGTTTTAAAATTTCTACTACGAGCAGAATTGTTCGAACAGGTCCTAGTCAAGGCAAGTGACCGAGGACCCAAAGCTCCTCAATCACTTGGGGGGCATATAAGGTATCTAGTAAGCAAAGCATATCAAAAGGTATGTAAACACATGAGCAAAATAAGTGAAAGTATGCTAGGGTACTTAGAGTATTTTTCAAAATTTTTGTTATTTTGTTAAATCAAACCAAAGTACTATGCTAAGTTCGGTCATGTGAACAAATGTTATAATAAAATGCAAGTATTATAATATCAAAAGTGAATCCCTTTACACCACGAGCAGTCACTGCTCGGATGTAATTGTTTGTTAAAAGGAAAAAAACTGCCCATGCAGCAATAAAAGTTAAAAATTGTCTTTACATCACGACCTGTAGGTCGTGTATCTCAAAAATAAAAGTTAAAGAAAAAAGCAGATATAATTATGAGGCGGCCGGAGGATCCTGCGGAGGCTCTTGTTGCTGCTGGTCGATAGTAACTCCAGTGTCTTCCCGGGCGCCCTCAATGCCTGTTGCAAGAGAGATCTCGGGAGACCCTTGAGTATTTTCTTCTTCTAAGCGAACATCACACCTCACCAGCTCTGCCTCCCTTATATGATCTGGTAGATACGAAAAGTTGGCGTTGGGATTGCACTTCCAGAACATATAGAAGCATTCAAACACCGCCCCTTCGTAGTGTTCAAGGTTGTGGGCGTTTGCCTCCTCCAGGGCGGCAATCTCCTTGCGGCTAATCTCCATCTCTGCTTGCAGCTTGTGGGCTTCCCGATAATTCATAAGCGAGGCCTCTTTGTACTGCTCCTTGGAAGCGGTAATCTTGGCAATGCTTGCTTCCTTATTCTTCAACTCCTCTTCGAGGGAGGCGAGTTTGGCCTCAGCCGTTTGCCGCGCCTCGGTGTGTGTTGGCTCAATCACCTTGAGCGCCTCAGAATGCTTCGCTTCAACTTCCTTGAACTTGCTTGGCGTGTTTAGCTTCGATGGCCTTAAGCTGCTCGGCATGTTGGGCCTCGTCTATGCTAAGCTGATCGCTGAGTCTTTTCTCAAACTGGGCAGCCAGTGTCCTCGAACTCCGCCAACCGAAACTCATGGTGAGAACTCCCTGCGATCAGAAAAAGATAAAGTTGTTAATAGGAATAAATTGACGAATAAAATTAGTAAAGTATGGTGAAAACGGCGAATTATAGCAAGCACTTCGTTCAGTGCACGGTTGAAGACCTAGTCGACCGCCGTAGAGCCAGTCTCTTGGATCGCCTCTCGGCTGCAGCGATGCTTTGTTGTTTTGGTCAGCTTGTCTTTGGCTGAATTGAGCACCACGCTCGTGAGATCTTCTCTCAAGGATTCTTCTCGGTGACTAGGAGGCATCTGTTCGATGGAAACTGGAGGAGTGAGGTCAGCAGGAGCTGCAGGAGGAGTTTGTTCGACTGGAGCTGGGGGATCTTGATTCACAGGAGTTTGCAGAGTTGTCTCTTTGGCAGGAGATGGTGGAGGAGTTGTCTCTTTTGTGGGAGTTGGCGCAGGAGGATCCTCTGTTCGAGCCCTCTTCGCGGAAGGGTTACTGCAGCCTTCCCCAGGCTAGCACTTGCTGGACTTTTTCTTGCTCGCCGATTTGGCGTACAAGTCAAAGGCTCGGTCAGCAGGCATGTCTGCAAGGGGAGAAACAAACGAACAGTCAAGCAATATAATAAAAGGAGCTTGCTAAGTTAAGGAAACAAGGGCAAAGAAATTAAAAGTATAATACCCGAGCTATAATTACTGTTCGCTACACTATTTAATTTACTAGTGCTACACTCACTCTTTGGCCTAAAAAAGTCTAAATTTAAAGTAGGGGTGTATTTAAAGTTTTCGTCCCCGTCAAATAAGTGACAAGGAATAGGCAAACTATCTAAAAGCAAAAAATCACTACCGTTCTCGTCCGATGATTCAAGAATAGGCTCGGAGGCTTTCTTCTTGCCCTACCCTAAAGGGACCGGAGCAGCAGCAGGTCACGGGGCGCTGGATGGGTTATTGATGGTCACTCCTATTGCCCTCCTCGTCGGGGGTTGTGACACATCTTATTGTTGTTCGAGGACTTCTCCACTAGTGGCACTCCCCGCTGTTGATTCCCTCACATCCTGGTGAGGTGCCAGAAGGCCGACCAACCTCAGATTGGCCTCTGTGACCAGCTCTTTGACGCTTTTTTCCACGTCAGTCATGCTGGCCAAAAGGGTTGCTCGTATCTCCATCTCTGGAGTAGGAGCTGGTCGTAACCATGGACCTGAACGACATAAAGGTTATAATAAACTTGTGGGAAAGCTAAAATGAATTTAAGCGACTAGTGAATAAAGAATTCACCTCCTTCAGTGAAGGCCAAGTTGTTGGCGACTAGGTCTGTGGTTAAAAAGTACTCCTGGAAGTACTTTCCTACATTGGATTTGTAGGAGGTTTCACTCAGGAAAACGCGAGTCGATTCTTGGTGGCAGAAATAAAAAAACCCTGTGTTGTTCTGGTTGGGGTTGGACTTGAGATCAAACAAGTAGTTGATCTCATGTGGCGTGAGACATGCCACTTTTTATGGCTATAGAGAGAAAAAAGCGTTCTATACCCATTTGGAGTAATTTGAAAGGGAACGACCCCGAAATAATTGGCCACTCCCTGGAAAAAAAGGATGGAGAGGCAAGATTGCTCCTGCCTCAATGTGGTATCTCGACCAGGCACTGAAGGCGCCGCCAGGCAGGTTTGCCCGCTGGTCGACGGTGGGTTTGAATAAAGTTACCCCAAGAATTCCGTACTTCCTGAGGTAATTGGTTAGCATCCTAGCAGTAATATTGCTAGGGGGTGCAACGTACCACTCGGTGTCTGGTCGGAGGACCTCTCGGGGTTTGGCTTGTGTTTGGATTCCTGGCTCAGGAGTATTTTCAGCTCGACCGCTGGTCGAAGGAATTTCAGCCCAAGGAGCAGGCTGATTTGCTTAAGGGTTGGTTGCTTGAGGGTTGGTTGGTTTCTTTTTCTGGGCGGTGGATTTTACTCTACCCATGTTTGGTGGACTGGTCAAAGGTTTGTTGGATGGGGTATGGGAAAAAGGAATCCCCGGAATGAGTAGCGACGACTGTTCTTCGTCCTCGAGCAGCTGAGCGAGCAGGTCGTCGTCGATTGGCCTCTCACCTCCCCACAGATCGTGCATGAAAATCTGTGAACAGAGAAGGGGAGATGAGAATCTACGGCCCAAAAGATCAGGAGGTGTAAAAAAGCTGGGATAACGTTGCTCACGTATAAAAGTTAGGCTTTTATACGACCAGCAACATTCTAGCAAAAACACTAAATTATATATGAGCAGTTTGGAAAACGGATCAAAAAGCAGAAGGAAAAAGTTTTTCGACTCTGAAGGGGCGGAAAAAACCCAGTTTTTCTACAAGGTTAAAAAAATCAAATTTTTACTTCGATTTTATGCCCTAAATTCATGATCCTAACTACCAAACCGATCCTTAACCCTTACCAAGTATTATTTCAAGCTCAAGTCTACGTTCCCTTTTTACCCAGAAACAATTTTTTTCAAGAATAGTAAAAAACACTCAAGAACTTAGGAACTCAGAATCAAAAATAGAGATGAAACGGATATTGCATGGCATATCAGCAACTGAAAAGTTTGAGAAAAGTACTTGTATAAAAGATGGAGTAGAGTTCTGAGACGCTAAGTCGATTTAGCTGGAGCTTCGTGAATCGTCAAGAGCCGTCAGAGTTTTTGGAGGTTTTGAGCCTTGTTCTTCGGTTTTCTTGAGGTTAAAGGTAAAACGTAAAAAGTGAAAATTGATTTTGAAGGATTATTTATATTAGTCGAGGAGCAGTTATCGAGGTAATCATAAATGGTAACTTTTCAAGGCATGCGGAAGTGTATTAGCCGTCAAACCACTTTTGGGAAACCGAAAAGACATGATTAGTTGCCTTTTTCGAGAAGGCATGGCCGACTCTGACAGATTGGATGGGGCATGCGAAGGGTCGGTTTCTCAAGTTTACTTTATGCTGGTCGTAGTAAAATAAACTTGGGGGGCAAATGTTTACCTAAAAATGGCTCCTGATGACGTGGCAAGAATTTCTTACACATGGTTGGCACATGGCAGTTCTAAGTGAAGAGATCTTGTTCGATCATCGACCAGATAATGGTTGGTTTGTCAAGTCTCGCGGTTAAGTGCGACCAGTCTGGTCGCATACTTCCATTTACTTCCTCTGAGATACGCAATCTTGTAATAATTATATTCATTAAATTTCATTTTATTACCTTAATACGCTGATCTTAATTGTAATTAAGGCTCATTGGCCCATGTAACCCCCTTGAGCCTATAAATGAGAAAGAGAGGGCTCAATGAATGGACTTTTGAACTTTTAATTTTTGGATTCAGAGAGAAAAGCATAGTGTGATTATCCACCAGAAATTGTAATACTCTCAAGGTTTGTGAAACTCGAGAACCTTAGTTCTTTGATCACAGTATTGAGATTCAATATCAATAAGAACACTAAGTGGACGTAGGTCATTACCATCTAATTGGGGCCGAACCACTATAAATCGTTTGTGTCACTTTCTTCTCATTTGTTTCTCTTCTTATTTTTCTTTTTGTTCTTTGTCGTTATTTTGACTCCGTGTCGTTGGCCAAATCAAGGGTCAACAATATTATATATATATATATTTTAAAATATAAAATAGAAGAGAAAAAAATAATAAAGAAGTGAAGAGTGCATTATCTTTAAAAATAAAATTATTTTAGTTTAGTTTTTATTAATAACTAGGGGTCTTTATAAAATTTTAGATCTCATTTGGTCCATGGGACTGGATTATTGTGTCTGGTCCTATGTTTCTACAAAAGTTAAATTTTTAGAGCTTTGGCATAGTTGTCCAAACCGCCAAAATAATTCCACTAGTACGGAACTTAGGTGGGTTAATAGTCCAAAAGATTATTTTTAAATATATATATACTTACTATTTATTGGAAGCTTATTTTTATTATTTTTTAAAATTAACTAGTTTAGCTCATTCATTCTTTAGAATGGCTTTAATCTAACTTTAACAATCCACGGTAGCACGGAGGATAAAAAACAATGGTAAAAAATCCAACTTGGTCAGAATACCCGGTCACACATAACTCCCAAATATAAATCTATATGGGGGAGTTGTGCCTTGGAAAGCTTTTGGTTCATATATTATATTAAAGTCTATTTACCTTTCTAATCTTTATTAATTATTAAAAAAATGTTCATCATTTCCTTTTATTAATTATTTTTTAAGGTTGCTGAGAACGAACGTGATTTAATTTTAGTTAATCACTTGCTAATAGTTGCGTATATTCCGTTGTTGAGAGGAGAAAATTTTGTATTTTATGTCTCTTTAACCAAGTATCCCAATATTAAGAATAAATAAGACAAGTCAAGGCAAAATCTTAATAAAACCTTAAGCAAGATTAGATACTATTGTTTTTCACGAAAAACTCTATGGCCTAATTTGGTATATTGACACATGATACCATAATTAATACCATATCGTCCTACCTATAATGCTAACCATGAATAGATTACAAAACAAACAGGTCAACAACTGCTTTTTTTTTTTTTTACACTTTCAAGTCAATGCTAGTTAAAAAAAAAGCTCGTCTTCCTAAGAAAGAAGGAGATGTAGATGGGATTTATCTTAAAATAAATAAATAATGAATTCCAATTCCCATTAAGAAAATTGGAAGCATATATTAAAAAGAAAAATCAAAATTTTATAAATCTAAGTTTTACCAAACTCAGTGGAACCCTACTTCCCAGACAATTTTTTATTTCAAATGGAATATTTCCTAGTCTGCTTAGACTCAAGCTCACATAATATTATATTAAAAAATATATATTTAAATTAAAATTTATTAATAATAATATATTTGTTGTTACTGGGTGTAGGCTGTTAGATCTGGGCGTGTGAAATGAATTTATTCCAAGATTTTAACACCTCCATCGATGTTTCTAAGTCGAAACCGACACACAACGCAAATTTTTGCAAGTCATGGTCCCAACATGGATATAGGATTAAAGAATTTTACATTAACGTGTAAACCAATGTAAAGAACTTTGAATTTTGATTTAATGACATTAAAGTAGGTAACGCCATATGACCTCTATTTATTTTTATGTTCTTAGTTTTTCTAAAATTCCAGTTGGCAGAAGAATTTTGGGTAACAATTAAGCTAATCCAAATTCCAAATCTCGCATGGCTCAAAATTTAAAACTGAATTTTTTTGCAACAAACGTGATTGAAATACGTCATGTTAATTAATTATTCGAGGTATAAAATATAGGAATATTTTAGAGTGCATCACACACTTTTGGGAGCACCAGTGTAATCTTATTTTATTTTTTGTACTGGAATGATTTTTAGCTTAATTTTTTTTTATGATGGTGTACACTGTAATTATTTAGAGCTTCTTGCAAATTTTCAAAAAAATTCGAATAATTTACAATATAAAAAAAATGGTTCAAACAAGTTATCTTCGCGCATAAAAAAAATAATCACGCGTGCAATATACTATTTGAACATTGTTTTTGGTACTATAAACTATTCAGTATTTTTAAAAAATTTACAAAATAGTCTAAATAATTATAATATACGTGGTCATAAAAAAAAATTCATAAAAAATCATCCCAATATCAAAAAAACAAGAGTAGATGTATTGTTATGCCCATTTTTAGGGGTGCACCCTAGACAATACCTAAAATATATTTATATAATTCTATAATAATAACTATTTTCTTTCTCAAGAAACAAACCATTTGGATTGTCATACTGCTAACTAATGCTAACTAAGATAGTTGGAAGTGAATACTTAAAAAACAGAACTCAATATCTACCTACCTACCTTAGTTAGAGGGTTTCTATCGATTAGATTTATTTTAAATAAATTAAATTATTGGATAAACATAACAATCAATTAGTTAAGCAAGCGAGAAATCATCGTGAAAGGGAGGTTTACATGTAATAAAGTGAGACAAATAGAGAATTAAGTTGCATAAGTGGTTTGGTGGCCCAACATAACATTTCTTTTTGGAAAGTCTTTCTTATTCAGCGTCATTTAGAAACCAACTACTAAATATATTCGACCAAAATTTTGAACCAAGGATTTTTAGCTACCTAACTTAACACTATCACCCAACATATATAATTGATCAACAATTTTAATTCCCAAACATGAAAATGATTTTATTTGTTTATATATTTTAAGTTGATACATGGTTGTTGATACTATTTTGTAGGGGTATTTATTGCATCACATCTAATATTTTTAGATCTATCCGATCCGATCCAATTATCAATTTGATGTTTGATTTTTACAACCGATCTAATCCAATTAACTTGTCTCAATCAATGAGATCCGATTCAATTATCCATTGGATTGGATCATTTTAGTCTATTGGATGTGTCCTCCCGCAATGTATTTGATTAGATTTGATCCATCAAATATTTATTAGCCTTTATTTAGCTAAATTTGTTCAAATATTTCATAATATTATATAAAAAAAAACTAATTTGTTCAAAATTATACAGCACCATACAAATTCATCATAAATTATAAGCATAATCATAAATAGATAAATAAATAAATATATATATTTAAAAATATATATATATATATATAATTGGATCAAATTGGTTGTATTAGATTTTACATATATCATCCAATAATTGATTTGATCCAATTTGGATCTTCAAAATTTGATTCGATCCGATCTAATCATAATTGGATATCCAAATTTTGATCATCAGCTGTAATTGGATAGATTAATTCTAATTAGATTGAATAATTTTTTTACACCCCTACTACTTTGCTTATAAGCATTAAAACAAGTTAAACTTAGCAGCAAATGGAATACAATGTATAAAGATTTGGTATATAATCTCATGTGATTTGATGATATGATATCATTCATTTTAACAAATAGCAAATGAACCAAACCTTATTACTTTAGTGGCAGTTGGTTGGAGGGCATGAAAATGAAAGAATGAGAATGTAAAAATGAAATTAAGAACAAAAATTAATATGAATAAAAAATTATTAAATTTTTTTCAGTCTTGCGTTGGAATGACATTTCGTCCTAATTTCAAATATAACAGTAATTTCATTCAAATAGTGGAAAAATTATTTTATTAGAATGTCATTTCAATACTCTAAATTGCAACCAAACAAAAAAATGCAATAAAAATTGACTTTTTTTTTCCATTCCTTTAACTCCAATCAAACATAACAATGTATATCTTAAATATAAAAATAAAAACTACATAATTTATTATAGTTGACATCTTAATATTTTAACTACTACCATAGAAGTGTTTGATACATGTTGGAATATTTTACATTCTACTTTACAATAAAAAAAAATATAACCAACTAATAAAGTGATTTGTTCAATAGAAATATTTCATTGAAGTTGCATTTGTTTTTGTTTTGCCGATAAATACGTGATGAGAGCATTAACAACACAGGCCAATGGCGCTTTCAAACGCAAATGGTTACTAGAGGCTTTTTTTTTTTTAGGGGAAATACATTCAATCAACCACTAATAAGGAATAGGCAAATCTTCAACAACAGCAGAAGAAACCACAGATGGAAACACCCTCATTCCAGAAACCAGATGCCTTGTTACACAAACCATTCTTAGCTATTAAATGAGCTACAAAATTTTAATTTACTAACATATATTTATAGATTACTATGCTTGAGTTATGACATTAAGGAATGAAATGGTTCAAAAGTAAATACAAAATAATTGAAAACAGAAAAGGGCACACGTATACAGACACAAAATGAAGAAAGGTATAAATGGAGTTCTGTTCAGTAGATTAGTTGATTTTAATTTATCGAGTGCTTGGAACTGCGCATCAACAATAAATATACCAATATTACTATGTATGTATGTATGTAAATACATACAATGACCTCCCCAATTCAAGGCCAACAATAAAAAAACAAAACAAAATACAAAAGTAAGTAATATCACATCAAATGTTATATAAATATATATAAAAGAGCTCTCATCAATTTGGACTTTGACTACTCGGGAACAAAGTAAGTGTGGCTGAGGTGAGGAGTAATGTAAAGGAAGCTGAGGCTGTCACGTGGGGGGGGGGGGGGGTTGTGGGGTTGGAAGCGGGACTTTCACCCTTGTGCTTTGCTGTAATCATATATAATTTTACACACAACAAGCATAATCACCACAAACCGATGCAACAAATTGAAAATTGCAAACCTAATCTCCTATATATATATATTAGTTTAATCTACTGGCTGTCCAAACAAATGGTCAAAGTTATGACTGAAAAAGATTGATGCCCTAATAAAGTTTAAGTGACCCCATCAAGAAGGTTTCCTCCATCTCGCCTAGGAGGCCAGGGCAGGTTGGGGTCAGAGAAAACCAACAAATATAAATAAATAAAGATTAAAGAGGTCCCCAAAAGGCAGCCCCACTGGACAGTCACTGAACTTTCAAACACCCAACACTAGATGCTGTAAAGCACGATTACCATACGAAAGAAAATATAGAGTAGATTGGAAATGTATTAACCACAACATTCAAGAACAATATAAATTGCAAAGTCACAAATGACCCTACACTCGAATAAATGATGGAATGATGCTTTGTAATAAAAGTTGAGGAGAGAATAAAGAAAAATTGACAGGATAAAAAGAGTTGGATTCACTAAGAAGATAAAAACAGAAATATAATCTTAAAAAGTTTCAACACATTTAATCAAAAAACTGTACAGTTTTACAAACATTGAGGAAAGATAAGCAGCTTATCATCATATATTCATAAGCATTAAACATCAGAGATGGACACAATGTTTTTTGCTTACATTTTGAACGCAGACAGGGCCACACCATTCAACCTGGGAGACCCATGTTGCCAGATAAGTCGGTTTACAAAACAGGTAAAAGGAAAGTAAAGAGTATGCTCTCCTACTCTGTTCACCTCCGCAGATCTAGAAAACACACCCCCTTTTTTTTCTCATTCCCAGACCCAGGAGAAAGTTTTACATCAACCAAACAATCCTTAGATTAGCACACCCCAAAACAGTAGAACTAAAAAAACATTAGCTTATAAAGAAAAAAAGAAAAAAAAAAAAAAAACTCAGGCAACCCAGTGGCAGTTTCCTTATACTGCCCCTTCTGGAATACAGTCAAGAGTATTAGTGACAACTATACCAAGGTTAAGAGGTTTGCTGCTATACCAGAGCTTCACCATTTTCTTCATTCATGGAAGGAAAACTAAAAATGTAACCTCCATTTGCTCTATCCCTAACTGGAAAGTCGAGCTCCAACGCCCTTGTTGGATTCTGCATTTGAGAGTATAAAGATTCATCCAGGCTTGGTTTTAGGAACCTGTGAACAATTATGCTCTATTTACAGATTAATAGAGGCATAACCAAAGTCAAAAAAAAATCTGACTAAGACTCCCTACTTCATAACTCCTAAAGTGTAAGAACTAAAAATTTCTACCAGTATAAACAATTGCCCTAGAAAGGATCCTACCATTTGTCAAATTTCCATTTTCCAAATCATATTATCCACATTAACATCATGTGTCTTTTCCAAGGCAGCAACTTTGGACCGACTTGATGCTATTGAAATAGCACCTTTTCCTCTTTCATCCTGAGGGAGCTCACAGGTTTCACCAATCATCCCTGATCTCAAGTCAGCTGGAGGAATGAAACAGTCCATAGACAGGCCTGGAACATTGAATGCAACCTCTTCAATTGTCCAAGCTTCTTCCATCTTTGTTTTAGTATGACTCATGGCCATCTCGCCAAACCTGAAAAGATTTACCACAGAACGCCCTGAATGGGCAATCATGATCCCTTCAACGGGCCTGTAATCCTCAAGGAAAGAATTAATCGTAGTTTCCCAGTACACTGCATCACCGCCATTGGACTGGATACGAGTCAAATGGGAATCCTCTATATGAACAAGAAGGCCTGTCTTCTGGCTAAAGTAACCAAACAAGACATGCCTTATGATCTCAGCAGGGCCTTCACTTCTCGCTTTCAAAGTTTGAGGGTCAGCACAGAGCTTAAGGATAAAGCAATCCTCACCATTAATCTTCTTCTCCCCAATGCATTTCGCATCAGAGAACATACTGGCTGTTGTTCTTGGATCAAGACCCTGACATTGAAAAACAGCCAAAATTTAAAAAGAAGAAAAATTACAAATTACAAAGTAAACTATGAACAAATAAATTGATTACACGAAAGATCACCTGAAGTGCACGACGCAAGGGTCTAACGGGGCCTTTGGCAGTATGGGCACCAAGCCATGGTGTGTGCCTCCAGACCAGCTTGCCATTGCAGCCAGCATGAACTTTGCTTCCCCCAACTGCAAGCTCGACATACCACATATCTGGATTCATCTGCCAGAGTACAAACCCACCTGACTCAGTACATCTGGAGGCATTCCTGTTCTTCATAACCTTTGTAGCTGTTTCAAATTCAGAAGCTACCATCCTCAGCTTTCCCATGGCATACGCGTTTCGAATTGAGTTTTGGAGCTTCTGCCCACCGGACGCTGCTGTATACTGTTGCAAGATGTACTGAGCAGATGAAGTTTCCTGCAACAAGAATAAACAAGAGTCAATTAACCCCTCCCCAAAAAAAAAACACAAATTCATGGCATCAACCCAGCAACATTGAAGCCAGATTCCAGGTGAAGTACCTCATTATCTGTTTGTTTACGAAGAAAATTTGGAAAAACAAGTAAAAACTAAAATGACACTCTTTATGCGTTTAAAGCATCATAATCCCACCACCTGGATGGACCCAGATGGCATTTTGAGCTAAATTTATCCGACCAAGACTATATAAAAACTCCTCTCTTCCTGTACTTACTTATTTTCTAACCAACCAAACAGGGGCCTATTATTTTCCTTTTCCCTTTTTTTTCTTTTGTAGAGCCTTGACGCAATTGCACCCAAAAGAAGATGAAGATTTGCCGTATTCATCAAGACGACTAAATTTTGGAATGAAAAAAAAATTATTGAAATATAAATATATATTTATGTATATATAGATATATATCTAGTGAGAGTGAGAGAGAGATAGAGAGAAATGGGTAACCATGAAATATCCCTTGACTTTCTTCAAATTTACGCAAAAGAGGAAAATATAGGGCACATCTCTGCTTACAAACATCGTATTATTATATAAAATTATTTTTACCAGAAATAACACTTTCAAAGAATGTATAAGAAACGTGTAAGGATATAACCCAAAACTTTTATAATAGAACTAGTCATACTGACAAAGGAAAAGGCCAAAAAAAATCATAGGAGAGGTAGAAGCTCACAATGGGAGTGTCCTTGATGCTAAGGTGAGGCAAAGGATCATTGGAGCTAACATGAACAGGGGCAAGAGGAGCTCCCATCACTCCCAGTAATAGTCTCAGATCAGACCTCTTATACGCCGTTGAAGTGATCGAAGGAGCCCTCGAGAGTTGCCCCTTCATCCACTGCCCTAAGCCCGAGCCAACCCGCTTCGAGTCCCCCACTTCGCCGTCCGGATCAGGACCCTCCATCAGCGGCGTAAGCGCCTCACCCATTGGCCTCAGACTACCCGATCTCGCGATCAATCCATCGGGCTGCCCATGGTTGTTGTTGTTTCTGCTGTTGCTGTGCTTCTTCCTCCGTAGCAAACCAGAAATGGGAGAAGCAGACCTCGACGGACTGTTTCCTCGAGACCTCGACGGAGAAAGGCCCCGAACCACCTCATCTTTCAGAGCTGCAAAGAATCCTTGTTTCTTCTCCATACTAAAAAAGCAAAAAGATGAGGAAAGAAAACAACCGTTGTTGCCCTAGAAAGTAATTCTCCGGCCGCCGCGTGCCAGTTGCAGACGTTGTTCTCCGGCCAGAGTAGTCAGAAGTAGAGCAAAGAATGAGAATGACGGTTTTAAGGTTGCAGGCTAAATAGCTCTGTGGAGTGGAGAGCGAGGGGAGTGTGAATAGTACTGCAAGGTCTTCATGGAGAGAGAAAGTGAGTTCCGAAAATGTGAAAGCGGTTTTGGAGGAGAAACGTTTTTGAAGAGGGAGGCACTTTGGTGGGGACTTTACACTCTATTTCTAGAGCGAGAAAATAAATATATCTAGAGAGAGAGAGCAATGCGATCTCGTATCTGTGTAATTTTACTAATTTAGGCAGCCGAGAATTGTGAACCCTGCTTTACCTTCTTTTTTTCTAATCAAATTACCAAATTTATGCTTTCAACTTTTGCTACAGAATTCATGCATTAATAACTCAAAATAATAATAATGGGTATTGAAATTCAATAAAAAAAAAAACAAATAATGGGTATTGAAAAACAGCATGAATATCTCGTCAGTATTAATGAAATTTTTTTTTTCTTATATTATATAACCAAAAAGATACTTTTTTTTTTCACTAGTATTGCAAAAATATTTTCGACATTTATGTATGAAACAGGTAGTTTACTCATTGATATACAATTAATCCATTACAGTAAAGAATAAAGTGAGCAATTACAATTGTATTTATGACAATTGAAGAAATTATGAATTTGCTCTTGGATTGATATACATAACTTTTTTTTAGCATGAAAATCTTTAAAATGTTTTTAACTTTCAAAAATTCATATGCTTAAAACCGGTGCTGATCTACTTTATCTAGCATTTACAAGTAATTTATAATTTTCATATTACATGTGTTTGATGGTTGTGTAAAATATTATTTTTTGTGTTTGGTTGTTAAAGGAAAGGTCAAATTTTCATAAAATTAATATAATAATATATTTTATCAAAATAATAAATAATCTAAATATAAATAACAAATGACATTTTAAAAATTACCAAATTTTTCATTAGATTATAATTTATAAATAAATTTACTTCTCAAATATTTTTTAACAAAATTAAAAAATATTGTTATTAAATACTAAAATCAAGTATAATATTTAAAAATAGAAAAATACCATCATTTTATTTTTAATAATATTTCATTTGTTATTTTAAACTAAAATAATGGTATAAATGTTTTACATATCAATTTCTTTAAATAAACAAAAATTATTTATATTTTATAGTTTGATATATGTATATTTATTTCTATATTATAAGCTTCATAAATAAAATAAGTCATTAATTAAAAAATTAATAGTTTAATAAAAAAGAAAATAAAAAGGTTAAAATAAAGGTATTGTTCAGAAAAAAAATTTTGTTTATTTTAATGAAACATTGATCACACTACATTAGTTTATGGAGTTAGCTCGAAAGGAACTAGTCAACCCAAAGGTGGACCTCGAAGGCTCGAAGGTGATGGCGTGAATAGCACTACAATTGTCAGCTCGAACTAAGGTGTAGGCTCAAAGACGTACATTCGGTAAATGACAGGCAGTTGTGTTTGTGTATTAGAAGCCTACAATCGTGGGCTTGGTTATATTTGCATAGTCAATCATATTTTTGTGGGATCTTTTGTATTTCAAATTTAAATTACATATGGTTGTAACTTCCTCAAAAGTATGAGAATGAATATCATAACCCAGCCTATAAATATGGTGACATTTATTTGTAAAGCATGCTCAATTTGGATATGGAGAACTTCTTTGAAATTGCTTTTAAAGTTTTAATGCAGACTATCTTTATAATCATGACTCGTAAACTAGGTAGATTTAACTACTGAATCACGTAAAAATATATATTCTTTTCTTTTCTTCCTAATACGTTGATAAAAGCTTAATTGCTTTTATTTATTTTTAGTCGACGAAAAACGTTATCAGCAGTTTTGTGCTTTCATTGAGATCATTAAGCATTATGTTAAATCTCTCATTTGAATATGTGTTCATCACAAAAATGGTTGCACCCGTTGGAAACATCCTCAGATCTGGAAGTGGACGACCACTACCCAGAATCTCAGAGGAAAATACCCCGCAGACTGAGTGTAACGCCCTGGTTACCCCAGAACAGTTATGGTGAACGGTGAACCGGAAATTTGACTCGCTACCCGAGTCCTTTGGTTAAAACGTGCATCTAAGTGTTATCAACAGGCTAAGGTGAAAATCAATGAAAAGGAAAGGATATATTTTATTAATTATAAAACTGTACATGGGCCCATCAAAACGTTTACAAGTTATTTACAACTCAAAATGGTCATTACTGTTTCAAATTTACAAACCCGCCGACCTAAGCGGCAAAAATAGGGTAAACCCCCTAGTTCCTCTGAGAACTCATTGGTCGTGGTGGTCAAGCGGCCGCATATGTACACATCACCACCTAAGCTCTCCACTCAAGGCTGGGTGAGCTTTTCTTTCCCTTTACCTGCATCACATAGCACCCATGAGCCAAGCCCCAGCAAGAAAACACAATATAGCATGACATTATATCAACAATGATCATAATAATCATTCAGGACTATCAGTCCAAAATAGGTAAGTGACAGTCGCAAAAGTCACTAATGTGGGTACAACTTCCTTTAGCCATGTGACGATAGGGTCACCGGGGCTTAACAGATAAGTGAGCCTTTCACTAGCTTAAACAGAATAGGTGGATGATGACTAGTCACCAACATAACCTTTCTCATGACCCTAGAGTCATAACTATGGAACATTGTTCCCTAGCCATGTGACAAGCAGTCACCTAGGCCTTAGGCCTTGGCTCTGAGTAACTAGCTTAGACTAGCCAAGCGCTTATAAGTTTCATCGACCTTAGGGTCGGTCTAGCATTAATGCCTTAGATTCATTCAATGCTGATATCGATCAGATCTAATCTTCATTCGGCCCTGCGTTCAGGACGCTTATGCCGTTTCTGACTCTTAGGTCAGTATCCCTGACTAGTCAGTGCCATATACAAGTAAACAATATTCGCTAGCATTTAATATGCAATCAATGTCCACATTTATCAACCAACATGCCTCAACAACAATCATGCATGTCACATACACAGGGTGCAGTTTTCTTACCTCTGATTCGAGCGAGAATGAATAAAAGAACGACCCTTGAGAACAATCCGACTTTTAGTCCTTTAGCGGGCACCTAGTCATAACTAAATATGGGACACCATCAATAAAATGATTAAAAAAGGTTCCCAAACCAAGATCTAGCCTCCGGGACATCAATCCCCACTAATCCGGGTAGTAGGAACAATCCCGAGGCCCAAACGAAGTTCCCGGGGCCAAAACGCTCAAATGGGCTCAAACTTGTCCAAGGGCTACGGCCCTAACACCTTGGACCGCAGCCCCCAGCCACTCTAGGAGCAAGGGCAGTGGCGCCCTACACCTAGGGCCGCGACGCCCAGCAAGGCCAAACTTGCTCCCCCTGCTTCTTCGAGCTAGGGCCGCGGCGCCCAAGAACAGTGTCGCGGCCCCCAACCCAGAGCCATCCCCAAACTCGTTTTCCATCATCCTAAACACCCCCAAATCATACCTAAACACTTCCAAATCAACAAATCAAAGTTTCCAAGCTTCCCAATGATCCAAAACCATCAAATCCCAAGGCTCGAACGAACCAAAAACTCAACGATTCACAAAATCCAATTCTAAGCTTAGAAACTCTAAAAACTCAAAGCTTAAAACTTAGATTACCTTTGATTAGGTTGTTTCTCGTCAAATCCTTTGGTCAAGAAGCTTCTAATCTTTCCTAGGATCGATATGCCTCGATCCTTGCTTAATTCCAACTCCTAGAACTCGAGATATCTTCGAAAATGTTTCGAACGGTAAAATGAACTAACGGGAAAGAACGAGAGGTTTTATAACGTATGATTCTATTTGATAAGCTACTTCAAGCTTAAGTAACCTCAAATAAAACCTAGTGCTCGGGACCCCAAAACCCTCCCCGGGAACATTATAGTCAAAACTTCCAGAATTTCCTCCTGATCTCAATAACTCCCAATTTATCATCAAATAACATTCTCATTACTCAATACCCAATAAAAGACCCCCGTTATGACAAAACCGCTAATTTATAATATAAGACCGTCTCGTGCCGAATAGCTCGAATATATCTCCATAATAATGGGATCTCATTCACAAATCACAATATGCACCCAAATACACAAATATACCCTCAACGGGCCAAATTACCAAAACACCCTAATAATCAAATGTGGACCCACATGCATGCATATAACATCATATTATAATATAATTCACATAACACATGCATATATTCATTTAATGGCATAATTAAACAATTATGGCCCTCCCAGCCTACTAATCCAGCCATTAAACCGCATTAGGGATTTCGGGGCATTACACTAAGGAACACCCTCGATAGGCTGGCAAACAACCAATGAATGATGATTAGCCCCCAGATGAAGGAAGGTTTCTTCCTCAACACATGAGATCCCAGCCAAAGTTCTAAGCCACCATGTTAGGATTACTACAATCCCAAGAGGTACGTCCCAATGGTGGAGTTGGAGAACCAAAGGTTGTGAGAGAGGTTAGCTGAAGCCACTCGACTGAACAAAGAAATGGTGAGAAGGGCAGCTGAAGCCAAAGAATCCCATTGGAGGACTAGGTGACGTCCTCGGCATAGTACCACGGTTCAAATGGTCGAGCAAATGGCTCAATAGAACCTGGCAGGAGGAATTGGAGTAAATACTGGAGTTAACCAGCCGAGGGTTTCATCTAGAAATCCCCTACATGCGAGCTAAGCGAGGAAATCTCCTGCCAATACTAGGAATAACCCAGCTACCCCACAAGTAGCTCAGAATGATAACCTAGAACCTACGAGGCCAGCCTCGAACAATGAGAGACTGCCACCATCTCCAATCAAGCATCCTCCTTCTCCCATTATACATCCATCACCAGTTCGAGACATACCGCAACGTGCTCTAGGCAGACCTTGAACTGGTGATGAGGTACCTTAAAGGCCACCCCGAAGTGTAAGAAGTGTCAGATGAGATAGAAATCCCTAGACCGGGCATGGACAGAGATATAACCATGAGGTCCCAGTGGGAGCAAACCAAGGGGCAAGGCAGGTGAGACAGCCCCAGCCGTCGAGAAGTCACTTATCAAGATCCCAAGCCACTAGGATCAGGGTGCACGTAGATAACCCACCTCAAAATTATGCCCAACACTAGTAGCAACAGAGGACAGTTAGTTTTCTTGAAGACAACTAGGATATTAGTAGGTCGGTAAGTGTGTACAATACCGAGCCTAGGTGCTACAAAAATTATCCTAATAATGGTCCCCATCTCCAAGATCATCTAAATCAGAATCGGGGGCAATACAACCAGCCAAACCCAGATCTGAGGGCACACTTAAATGCCTAGAGGGAGCCATTACAACTTGTTTATGGGAATAATTATAACTCGATACCACAAGAAGGAGGTGGAGTTCCTTTGAACAATAACCAGCTCCCAATAGTGCAGGCTTCGCCTTTGGTAGATACGGTTCAGGAAAGAAAAAACGCACTCGAGGAGTAGTTTAGGCTCCTACGAGAAGGGAAAAACAAGGAAAAATCATATGACTCAGATGAGGAGCTCGAGCCCTTCACCCCTTATATTTCAAGAACACCTTTCCCGAATGGATTTAAAATACCTCACATGGCACCTTACAATGGAAACTTCGACCTTAGTAGCCACTTGAAAACTTTTAATATAGTAATGAGAGCCAGTAACGTGGGTCTCGAGCTTAGGTGCATGTTGTTTCCGACTACACTATTAGGAGCAGCAAAGAGTTGGTTCGATAAATTCCACAGATATTTTATCTCATCATGGGAATAGTTGTCAAATGATTTTAAAAATTAGTTTCAAGCTGCAAAAAGCATTAAGCCCGAAGCATCATCCTTGGAAAGCATCAAAAAACAGTCAGGTGTGTTGACGTCGTTTTTCGTCAACTTAGATATGAAGAGCACTAAACAAAATTATAGAAACAGTAGAAGAATTCAGAGGCTGTTTTACGTGGTCCAGCAGTTAAAATCTGCCTAGTCCATGAGTCACTATTATTATTCTCACTACTCTCTCAACGTTGTTTCAGAAAGTAATCTGGCAGAGTATTCTCCAATACAATTTGTGTGTGATTACAAATGAATTAGACTATGCTATTTATAAACCTGGTCATGAGAATATCTTCCTCCGATTCAGGGAAGTTACAATCAATCAAATAAATATTATAAATGTGTTGGTTACATAATATCTCATGATAATAGGGATTTAAAATCTGATAATAACAAATCCCTATGGAATAGGAATTTCCTAACAGCATTACCGCATGCAAAATGCATCGCTGAGTGCAATCATAGTGCTGACGTGCTTTCGAGATCGGTCCAAGCTTCGAGATCACCATTCCGGTTATAACCTCCTCCTCATCTAGTAATTTGGTTGAGTACCTTCCTCGGAGAAGTCCGGTGCCTTTGACCTTGCAACTCAAGCTCGAACGATGCGACTCATGCTCGAGTGCAAGTAACAGATCAGTAACCATTTATCAATTCGTATAAGTGTGTTGCTTGTATCCGTATACACGAGATTAGCTATTTTGAGCCGACATTTTGAGGCTATTTATTTTATTCTCAAAATTTAGGTGTAACAAGGTGTATCACTCAAAAAGTATCTTGAGAGATTCAACTTTGAGGCAGCTCAAGCCTGACATGTTGATGATAGTAACCACTTGATGGCTATTCGAGCTGGAATCCTACAAGGAAGCGCCTTATGGGACGGCCTACAACAAAAACTGTTTCGTACCATAGTGGAATTCACCCTATGGGCTCAAAGGTTTATCAACGTAGAAGAAGCCAGGTTGACATTACAACTAGCACCTCCGGCCTCAATAACTACAACGATGAATGTGAATCCTACAGCAAGCTCGGTGACACCAACTGTTGTCCAACCCTTTAGTGATAATTCCTCTAAACGAAAGAAAAATGATAGAAATACTCTCGAGGCTGAAGGGAGTAAGAAGAAAAAGGGAGACAAATATATCTCCATTTACACTGTGCTACCAAGCTAATGGAGACTCAAGAAATTATCTACATGGAGAATGAGAATCAGGTTTCGTTTCGACGGCCTAAGCCGATGCGCAATCAGCATGCTCAACGAGACCAGAATAAGCACCGTCAATTCTATAGGGGCATCGACCACATGACTGAGGAATGTAGACAATTGAAGGACGAGATCGAGGGTTTGATCTCGAAGGTTACCTCGGGCAGTATGTCCGAAATAGAGGCAATAATCAGGGGTAGGCTCCTTCGAACCAAAGAGTGGCACCAGCCCAACCTCCACCACCACCTCAGGTCGCAACACCCCATGCTCAAGAAGATAACCAACCACCTCCGATTGATGAAGATGATGTAATAACCATCTATGGAGGGCCCCATATAGCTGGAATGCTCAGAAGAGATATGTACAAGAGCTAAAAACTGAAGATGGATCACTCTATGTTCCAGAGCCCCGTGCTCCAAAACTATAAAGGGTCGAATCCCAACCAATAGCTATTACAGAAGAAGATGCCTCTCATGTACAGTTCCCCCATAACGACCCATTAGTCATAACTATCTATCTCACCAATAAGATGGTTCATTGATTATTGATTGATAACAAGAGCTCAGTAAATATCCAATATAAAATGATGTTAGAAAAAATGGGCCTATCGGTTCGAGATTTAAAATCATGTGCAGCTACCCTTTATGAATTTTCAGGACAAGAGATAGCCAACACAGGAACTATCGAGCTCCCTGTAACTCTGGGGGAGTATCCAGTATCGATCAGTAGGATGTTTGAATTCATAGTGGTGGATACTGTAATGCCCCGACTAATTCTAAGACCTCGGACCATTAAAAACTACTAAGACATAGCTACTATATTGGAAGACATGCGTAAAATAATAGAAACTTTATTATAAAATTCCAAAATACGATATGGAATACAAAATACGATATGGGATCCCATTGTTTGATACATAAAAACATAAACATAAACTTTAATTAATTGTTTAAAACCTAAGTGCAGAAATACATAGAAACATAAATTAAAAGACTTGAAACAACGTCATCCTCGATCTTCCAGTAATCCATTCAATCAATCCATCCCCAATACACATGCCAAGCTGCCACGAATCCATCCCGCCTTCCAAGCTCATTTTCCTGCACCATCTAAAATAAAAGGAATGAGCCTAATGCCCAGCAAGGAAAATCTACAAAAAACATATATCATAAATCAAAAGACCATATCATAAAACATATGATGTAAAAACGTATATCATATAGGACTACAATATTAATGGCCATTAACTCATTACCATAGCATGTGATAAAACCATTTAGGTCCTCAGTCTACTAATCGAGGTAGGTTAGATCATAAGGTAGTATATGATAACCCATCTAGGTCCTTAGTCTACTAATCGAGGTAGGGTAAATCATAACACTAAATCACGATAATGATAAAAATCTTGGGGTTTGCTATCTAAGCAACTATAAGCCCCAAGCGAATAAAAACATATTCATACATATATATATATATAACATAACATACCATAGCATATAAACATATCATAACACATATAATCCAACCTATTTTCCTTACCAAAAATCAAGATATTGGAGACAAGAACGGGATGGAAAACTCCTAAAATCAACAATAAGAACCAAGAGTTTCTAAAGAAAATGAGATGAAAAAGTAATCTAAACCATCAAGATAGAAACTTATTGAAGAACCTTAAGTTTCAAGAACTTAAATACCTAACCAAGAAGCCATAAAATCAACTTATGATCTGAAAGAAAATATAAGAACTATGATGGACTAAATTTGAGGATAAGAATACCTTGAATGGACTAGAACTTTGATCTACACCTTAATACCGAAATTTCACTCTATCTTACTTCCCAAGTGTTTATAAAGCTTAGATTGAAAAGCTTTTAAATCCCAAACCCTAGTGTTTTCTCTCTTAGAATAACTTAGCAGCTTGGAGGCTCTGAAGAATGCTTGAAATGATGAATGAAATGGCTGAGTACTAGGTTCTATTTATAGAGTTCAAGGAGCGAAACTAACCCCTTTTAAAATGAATAAAAAAATGAATAATATTTGAATAAATTAGAATTTTCGGTTCAACAGATGCCTAGAACTCGGTCAAAAATGTTCAAGAGTAAGTCCAAGTGGTTGAGGGCTGTTTCTAATTTAAATCCAAAAAGTTTCAAAAATGGCTCCAAGAGCTGATATATAGCCTACCCTAGGTGATATATCACCCCTACCTATGCTCCTAGCTTAAGTGGTTTCGTTCCCGCGAAATCGACGTGTTTTCTGTATCTTCAATATGAGACATATCAGCCCCTATAGCTGCGATATATCGACATGCGATGGTATTTTAAACACGTTTTTGCACACTTTCAACATATTTGAAGTTTGTTAAAACAACTTTGACTGAGTAAAACGTAATCCTAACAACTGCTAGAAGGTTTTAGAGCTTCTAGATTTATCTTTTATTAAATTATTCATCCAAAATGCTTAAATCCTTAATAAACATGCTTGTGACAAGTGTCACGTTCTTAATTTTTCTATCTAAACCTTAGGTTATAATAAATAATATTTCTAGGACCAGCTATATTAATCAAACCTTATGTTAAAATTAATATTTCTAAACTATAGGTTAAACTTATAAAATCTATAACTATTTCTACGAGTTTCCAACTAAATCCCGCAATAACCACAAAAACTAAAATACTACAAGCTACTACTAGCTACTACCATGCTACAATTCTCCCCTACATAAAAGGATTTTGTCCCTGAAATTTACTTACCAAAAAATTCCGGTTACCGTGCTAGGATGTCTTCCTCCAACTCCCACGTTGCCTCCCATTTGGAATACTCTTAGACCATAATTCATTCATCCCCTTCTCTAGGATGCTAACCCGTCGTTCCTCGTAACTCAGGTCTTTCTGGAGTGCTATCGTATCGTACTTGAGGATGTGAGATGGGTCTGACACATATCTATGTAGCATCAAGATGTGAAATACATTGTGGCTATCTGCTAGAGCTGGCGGTAGGACTAATCTATATGCAATTGTTCCCATATTGTCCAGTATCTCAAAAGGACCTATAAATTGGGGACTAAGTTTGCCTTTCTTCCCAAACCGCTTCACTCCCTTCATTGGAGATATCTTTAAGAAGACTTGATCTCCGACTTTGAATTCCACATCTCGCCGCTAGGCATCCGCATAGCTTTTCTGTCGACTCTGAGCAGCGAGCATACGCTTTCTAATCAGTGCCACTGCATCCTCAGCCTCTCTAACAGCTTCGGGTCCAAGAAGTTGTCTTTCTCCTACCTCGTCCCAATGTAACGGGGATCGACACATCCTTCCATAAAGCAACTCATAGGGTGTTATACCAATCATTGTATGGTAGCTATTATTGTAGGAGAATTCTATAAGTGGCAAATACTTACTCCACGATCTTCCAAAGTCTAGTACACAAGCGCGCAACATATCTTCTAAAATTTGTATGGTACGCTCGGACTGATCGTCGGTCTGAGGATGAAATGTCGTACTGAGACTTAGCATGGTACCCATGGCTTGCTGCAAGCTTCCCCAAAATCTCAATGTAAACACCGATCCTCTATCTGATACTATGGTCTTAGGGATTCCATGGAGTTGTACTATTTCTCGAACATAGATGTTTGTGTACTGGTGCGTAGTATACGTAGTCTTGATAGGCAGGCAGTGATTTGACTTGGTGAGTCTATCTACCACAACCCAAGCCGAGTCGTGCTGCTTAATTGTTTGTGGTAATCCTGTCACGAAGTCCATGGCTATGTCTTCCCACTTCCATTCTAGAATACTAAGTGGTTGCAATAAGCCTGCAGGTCGCTGATGTTCTACTTTTACTTGCTGGCATATAAGGCATTTGGACACATACTCTGCTACGTCTTTCTTCATTCCCGGCCACCAATATAATGCCTTAAGTTCATGAGTGATCTTGGTTGACCCCGGGTGAACCGAGTATGGGGTAGTGTGTGCCTCTTCTAAAATCTTCATCTTAATTCCATAATCATTCGACATGCACACCTGTCATTTATATCTCAAGAACCCTTGTCATGATATAGAGAAATCTGTAGTCTTGCCTTCTTTGACTGTAGCCATATGCGATACTAACGTGCCATCATGTCCTTGCCCGATCCGTATATCTTCTAATAGACTTGACTGGATGGACAAGTTAGCCACTTGAATAATGACTAGTTCTATTGGGAGTGGCTTTTCTATTTCGGATAATGTTGCCAAATTTCTATAACTCTTTTGACTTAGTGCATCTGCAACTACGTTTGCTTTTCCTGGGTGGTATAGGATTTCGCAGTCAGAATCCTTTACTAGTTCTAACCACCTGCGCTGCCTCATGTTGAGCTCTTTCTGTGTGAAGAAATACTTTAAGCTATTGTGGTCTGTATAAATCTCACACCGTTCTCTATAAAGATAGTGGCACCAGGTTTTCAATGCGAAAACCACCACTGCCAACTCCATATCGTGCGTTGGATAACGTTGCTCGTATTCCTTCAGCTGCCTTGTGGCATAGGCTATCACTTTGTCATTTTACATTAGCACACAACCCAAACCTTGCTTCGACACATCATAGTATACTACAAACTTGTCGTTGGGTGTCGGTACACAAAGTACTAGTGCTGAGCATAGTTTATCTTTGAGCAACTGGAAGCTCTCTTCACATCTATCCGTCCAGTTAAACTTTTGCTGTTTCCGGGTCAGGTTGGTAAGCAGAGTGGCTATCTTAGAAAAACCTTCTATAAATCTCCAGTGATAGCCTGCTAGCCCGAGAAAACGTCTAACTTCAAACGCATTCTTAGGTCCTGGCCAATCCTTCGCAGCCCCTGTCTTAGCTGGGTCTACTGCGACTCCATCTTTGGATACTATATGGTCGAGGAGTGTTACTTGAGAAAGACAAAATTTTCACTTCTTGAACTTGGCGTAAAGTTGATGCTCCTTCAATCGCAGCATAGTTAGTCTTAAATGTTCCTCGTGCTCAGCTTCGTCCTTGGAGTACACCAAAATATCATCAATGAACACTACGATGAATTTGTCCAAGTAATCCTTGAAGACCCGATTCATTAAATCCATAAATGCAGCTGGAGCATTTGTAAGACCAAGACATAACTAGAAACTCGTAATGTCCATATCGAGTTCTAAAAACTGTCTTTGGTATATCCTCTTCCCGTACCTTGAGCTAGTGATAACCGGACCGTAGTTCAATCTTTGAAAACACGGTCACTCCTCGGAGTTGATCAAATAAGTCATCGATCCGGGGCAGGGGTACTTATTCTTAATTGTCACCTTGTTCAGCTCGCAGTAATCGATACACATCTGCATGCTTCCATCCTTCTTCTTCACAAATAGAACCGATGCTCCCCATGGCGAATGGCTTGGTCTGATGAAACCGATGTCTAAGAGTTCTTGTAACTGCATTTTTAACTCCTTGAGTTCATCCTGTATGGTGCCTTTGAGATAGGCTCGGTTCCCGGTACTAGTTCGATTGTGAATTCAATTTCCTGAGTAGGCAATAACCCTGGTAAGTCATCAAGAAATATCTCTGGAAATTCCTTTATAACACGGACGTCTCCAACCTTTAGTGGTGTTTCTTTTGCCACATCCATGACGCTTGCTAAGAATGTGTGACATCCTTTCTCTATCATCCTCTGAGCTTTGAGAGATGAGATAAGTGGTGTCCGTAGTCCTGAAACCTTTCCCATAAAACATAGTTTCTGACCGTCAGGAGTTTCGAACGTCACTTGCTTACGTCTACAGTCGATGGTTGCGCCATGCCTTGCTAGCCAATCCATGCCCAGTATTACATCAAAGTCTTTGATTTCTAGCTCTATCAGGTCTCCTTCTAGTTCCGTCTCCTTGATTTTGATCGGTATGCCTCTACTATTCGTGATGATAGAACTACTTCACCAGAAGGCAACTCTGTAACAAAACCAGCTCTAAATATTTCACAAGGTTTGTCTAATTTCTCTATCATTCCTAATGAGATATACGAGTGTGTTGCTCCTGAATCAAACAATTCTTAACATATACTATTGAGGATACGAAGCTGACCTGTGACTTCTTTGTTACTAGCATTGGCTTCTCCCTGGGTCAATGCAAAGACTCTGGCTGGAACCATCTTGTTGTCCCTCTTTTCTTATTGTTTGAGCTGCGGACACTCCTTTTTTCCGATGACCTTCCTGGCCACAATTGAAAAAACCTTTGGTGTTTGCACGACACTCCCCAGGATGTCTTTTCTGGCACTTGGAGCACTAAGGGTATTCTACATAGCCCGACCTATTACTTCCATTATTTTTCTGTGCTCTTTTGTCTTTGTCAGCCTGCTTACTATCAGGATGCTTCCATTTCTAGTCATTATTGTTGTGCTGGTGGTTGTTATTGTGGTTTCGACCATTCTGAGTTTGATTCTACTGCTTGGGTTCAGACTTGCTGGCCTCCTTACTAACATTTACTTGAAGCCTTTCCACCTCTATAGTCGTTTCTAGGGCATCAGCGTAAGAAGTGGTTTCAAGATTTGCAAGCTTGACTCCCAGCTCAATCTTGGGTCTGAGTCCCCTGGTGAACTTGGTAACCCTCAAGAAATCGGTTGGGACCAACTCTGGTGCGAACTTGGCTAGACAATCGAACTGTCGAGCATACTCGACTACTGTTAAGTTGCCCTGCTTTAGACTGGTGAACTATTCTACCCTCATAGCGATGACTGCCGAGTTGTAGTACTTCTTTTGAAACAGTTCCACAAATCTGGCCCAAGTCATGGTGGCGACGTCATGAGTTTGCTGTACTAAATCCCACCAGATTCTATCATCCTTTTTCAGAAGAGACGAAAGGCATGATATACGATCTGTGTTGCCGAGGTTCATGTGTGCTAGTATCGGCTCTACATTCCTGAGCCATTCTTCTGCCTCGAAGGGGTCTGTTGTCCCTTCAAATTTTGGAGCGTGCTGCTTATGAAAACCCTCGTAGATTGGCTCGATGTACTGAGCTGGATAGGGCGCATAATTTGCCACCGGCCATCCCCCATATCGACCTACTTGTTGAGGTGCTTGAGCCACTGGCCGAGGCTGCGGTTGCGGCTGAGGCTGTTGTCGTTGTTGCTGCAGCAGTTCTTCCACTTGTTGATGCAGACGAACAATCTCAGCGGTGTTGTCCACAGGAGGTGGGGCATTTCTATTGGCAACAACAGTAGTAGCACGCATTCCCCTTCGTCGGACTAGAGGGGCTTCGTTAGTCTCGCTGGCGGTGCTGGAGGCATTGGCATTCGTGCGTGCATACCTTCATAGCGACATCTTCAGCAAAGTTTTAATAGTCAAGAAATACATGTTAGAACTTACCCTAATAGGTTCTAAGGCAAAACTTAGTCTAAGCAAACATAACTCGGACCTATCAGTTATGATTTCTTATGAAAAATTATGTACGTCATCTTTATAAATTAAGGTGTGATTCTATACTTAGAAAAATAAATCATCTTTATTATTTTTTAAGTTTGTTTCTAACCATCCTATATGACTTAATTCTTAGGCTCGAAACTCATCATTGTTCCGAAGTTAACCATATTGAGGGAGGGCTGGGATCAGTAAAATCATTCCCACTACTATGGTCCCCTAAACTCTCAATATAAAACCCGGTCCATTGATTTGTATCCACCATCACCGAACTCAGTCATTATTTATTTATTCTAAAATTTATTATGATTGTAAAAAAAAACTCAAACTCATACATGTCATTCAAAAATAACAACTTTATTCATTTGGAAAAATATTTTCACTAAGTACAATCATAAATTCAAAAATAAATAAATAATTAATGAAATTAATAAAGAAACTATAATAAAAATAACTAGGGTAAAATCTAAAAATCCGGATCCTCTACATTTGACCCTTCATCTAACATATCATCATCTATTTCTTCATAATCATCGTTACTATGACACTCGAAACTACCTCAGGGAATTTTCATCAAGATATTATGCTTTTGTTCATTAGTAAATTGAAATTCAAACTTAGAAGTGAACCTTAGTATAAGGAAATAATATCTAATGGCTACCGGTACATCATCTTCATCATCTACAGTCTCTCGTAATTATTCTAATGTTGAAATTATAGAAGGAAAATCTTTAAAAAGCCTAATTACTAGGACATATTGTTCCGTGGCTCTCATCATAATTTGCCTATTGATTTGAAGGTGAACTATCTCTTTGTGAAACAAGATCAATCTTTGAGTGATTCTTTCTAGAACTCCTAATGTATTCCTTGGCTCTCTAATCTTTTTCAATGCCTTAATGGCTTGGATATCATGATAGGTCAAAGCTCCATTCATTCTTAGCTGAAAACATAACGAATAACACGTTAGCTATTAACATAAACATAATGATCATAGCATAAACACTTACATTGGCGGTTAGATCCGTAGCTTGTGCATGTGTATTAAGGAGAACTTCATGCATATGAACTGTGGGTTCTAATACCAACTATAATGCCCCGACTAATTCTAAGACCTCGGACCATTAAAAACTACTAAGACATAGCTACTATATTGGAATACATACATAAAATAATAGAAACTTTATTATAAAAATCCAAAATACGGTACGGAATACAAAATACGATATGGGATCTCATTGTTTAATACATAAAAACATAAACATAATATTTAATTAATTATTTAAAAACTAAGTGCAGAAATACATAAAAACATAAATTAAAAGACTTGAAACAACATCATCCTTGATCTTCCAACAGTCCATTCAATCAATCCATCCCTAATACACATGCCAAGCTGTCACGAATCCATCCCGCCTTCCAAGCTCATTTTCTTGCACCATCTAAAATAAAAGGAATGAGCCTAATGCCTAGCAAGGAAAATCTACTAAAAACATATATCATAAATCATAAGACTATATCATAAAACATATGACGTAAAAACGTATATCATATAAGACTACAATATTAATGGCCATTAACTCATTACCGTGGCATGTGATAAAACCATCTAGGTCCTTAGTCTACTAATCGAGGTAGGGTAAATCATAACTCTAAACCACGATAATGATAAAAATCTTGGGGTTTGCTATCTAAGCAACTATAAGCCCCAAGCGACTAAAAACATATTCATACATATACACATAGCACATAACATATCATAGCATATAAACATATCATAACCCATATAATCTAACCTATTTTCCTTACCAAAAACCGGGATATTGGAGACAAGAACGGGATGGAAAACTCCTAAAATCAACAATAAGAACCATGAGTTTCCAAAAAAAAGAGATGAAAAAGATATCTAAACCATCAAGATAGAAACTTATCGAAGAACCTTAAGTTTCAAGACCTTATATACCTAACCAAGAAGCCATAAAATCAAGTTAGGATCTGAAAGAAAATGAAAGAAAATAAAAGAACTATGATGGACTAAATTTGAGGATAAGAATACCTTGAATGGACTAGAACTTTAATCTACACCTCAATACCGAAATGTCACTCTATCTTACTTCCCAAGTGTTTATAAAGCTTAGATTGAAAAGCTTTTAAATCCCAAACCCTAGTGTTTTCTCTCTTAGAATAACTTAGCAGCTTGGAGGCTCTGAAGAATGCTTGAAATGATGAATGAAATGGATGAGTACTAGATCCTATTTATAGAGTTCAAGGAGTGAAACTAACCCCTTAAAATGAATAATAATTGAATAAATTTGAATTTTTGGTTCAGCAGATGCCCATAATTTGGTCAAAAACTTTCAAGAGCAAGTCCAAGTGGATGAGGGCTATTTCTAATTTAAATCCACAAAGTTTCAAAAATGGCTCCAAGAGCCGATATATCGCCTACCCTAGGCGATATATCGCCCCTACCTATGGTCTGAGCTTCCGTGGTTTGTTCGTGCGAAATCGACGTGTTTTCCATATCTTTCGTAGGTGACTTATTGGCCCATATAGCTGTGATATATCGGCATACGATGATATTTTAAACATGTTTTTGCACACTTTCAACATATTTGAAGTTTGTTAAAACAACTTTGACTGAGTAAAACGTAATCCTAACAGCTGCTAGAAGGTTCTAGAGCTTCTAGATCTATCTTTTATCAAATTATTCATCCAAAATGCTTGAATCCTTAATAAACATGCTTGTGACAAGTGTCACCCTCTTAATTTTTCTATCTAAACCTTATGTTATAATAAATAATATTTCTAGGACCAACTGTATTAATCAAACCTTATGTTAAGATTAATATTTCTAAACTATAGGTTAAACTTATAAAATCTATAACTATTTCTACGAGTTTTCAACTAAATCCCGGCTTGAACCAATAACCACAAAAACTAAAATACTACAAGCTACTACTGCTACTATCTAGCTAAGTAAAATTCTGAGACGCTACAGATACACCATCCGCTTACAATGTTTTTCTCGAGAGACCAGCCCTGATTAAGCTAGGGGTAGCAACATCTGTGAAGCACTTGGTTCTCAAATTCCCAACACCAAGTGGACATTGAAAGGAGACCAATTAGCAGCTTGAGAAAGCTATAGCATTTCTATGACAGGAAAGGGTCAATCCAGCGCCTAAGCACTAGATGTGATCGAGGAAATAAAAGAAAGAGTTTTTGAGGTCGAAGATGAAATTGACCCCATATTAGGCGAGGACCGAGCTGAACTCGAACCAATTGAGGAGCTCGAAGATGTCCAGCTCGATGAGAAGGACACAACTAAAGTGGTGAAAATTGGAAAGAATCTTATTAAAGAGGCGAAATAGCAATCAACACACTTCTTGAGAGAAAACCAACATGTTTTTGCTTGGTCCCATGCAAATATGATTGGGATTTGTCCCAACATAATAAGTCACACTTTGAACATGGACAAAAACTTCCCTCCAAAATTGCAAAAAAGGAGGTTTCTTAATGATGAAAGGAAGCAAGCCCTAAAATAGAAAGTGGATAGGTTGAAAGCTAACTGTTTCATAAGAGATGCTTTCTACCCATATTGGATTGCTAACTCGGTGTTGGTTCCCAAACCAAACGGGAAATGGATAACCTATATCGATTATTCTGACTTGAATAAAGCGTCTCCAAAAGATTGTTTTCCATTGCCTCAGATTGACTAGCTCATGGATGCAACTTCGGGACATGATGTCATGTCATTTATGGATGCTTATTTTGGATATAACCAGGTAGCCATGCATCCTCTCGACCAAGATCATACGAGCTTTATGATAGAAAAGGGATTATATTGCTATAATGTGATGCCCTTTGGGCTTAAGAATGCTAGAGCAACATACCAAAGATTGGTAAATTGTATGTTCGCCAAGCAAATCGAAAACAACATGGAGGTGTACGTGGATGATATGTTATTAAAATCCAAGCACACCAATAACCATGTTCTCCACCTCACAGAATGTTTCACTATACTCCAAAAATACAATATGAAGTTGAACACACAAAAGTGCTCCTTCAGAGTATCTTCTGGAGAGTTTCTTAGTTTTATAGTAAATGCTCAAGGAATCAAGGAAAATCCTGACAAAATCAAGGCCCTAATAGAAATGCCTTCACCTCGAAAGCACAAGGATGTCTAGAGTCTAAGTGGATGCATGGCAGCATTGACCTGGTTCATCTCAAAATCAACCGATAAATGTCTGCCATTCGTTAACCTTTTGAGAGGGAGTAAGAAATTTGAGTGGACAAAGGAATGCGAGCTAGCCTTTCAGGCTCTCAAGAAACACCTCACAGAACCATCGATTTTGTCTAAACCCATATTGGGAGATGTACTATACTTATACCTTACCACAACTGAGCATGCAATCAGTACTGCATTAGTTTGGGAGGACAAAAAAGTACAAAGGTCAATGTATTACGTTAGTAAAAGACTCTTAGAGGATAAATCAAGGTACCTTCTAATGGAAAAGCTCGCATTGTGTTTGGTACATGCATCATGGAGGTTGCAACCCTACTTACAAGCACACCTCATACATGTTCTTACTGACCAACCATTGAGAAAAATATTGGAAAAATCTGAAGCATTAGGGCGAATATTATAATGGGCAGTTGAACTCGGGCAATTCAAGATCACTTATCACCTGAGAACAACAATCAAGGGCCAAGCATTAGCTGATTTTATAGTTGAATGCACCGGAATATCCAACGAAGAAGTAATAACCCTAGCTCGAGAGCTGTGGAAACTTTACGTTGATGGGTCCTCAAACGAGAATGGATCGGGGACAGGGATCATACTGATAACCACCGAAGGGCATAGATTTCATTTTGCATTAAGATTTGGATTTGATGCATCCAACAATGAGGAAGAATACGAAGCGCTACTAGCAGGGCTACGAGTGGCTTGTGAACTAAAGTCCAAAGCCATACATTATTATAGTGACTCCCAACTCGTAGTCAACCAAGTACGTGGTGAATATCAAGCTCGAGGGACAAAGATGGCGACGTATCTAGAAAAAGTGAAGACTACATTTGAACAATTTTAGTACTACACGATCGAACAAGTTCCAAGGGAACATAACTCGAATGTTGGTGCTTTGGCTTGACTTGCAACAACTAGGGAAGCTGACACGCTCAATGTTGTCCCATTAGAATTCTTGCCACAACTAAGTATATCCGAGCTGAAAATGGGTGCGAACAACATGATTGATTCATAACCAACATGGATGACGCCTATAATTGATTACATCGAAATTGGGAGCCTCCCTAAAGACCAGAACGATGCTAAAAAAATTGTTGTGTAAGATTTCGAGATATACTATCTTGGAAGGAAAATTGTTTCGAATAGGCTACTTGGAGCGTCCCAAATTTTCTAATAAGGCTTAGGGCCTTGATTAGCGTGCCGGGAGAGAAATAATTGATTTATTTATGCTAATATATGAATTTGATGATAATGTGATTAGAAATGCTTGTTTAGGTGAATTAAATATGCATGTGGGCCTCATTTGGCCATTAGGAGCATATTTGTAATTTTAGCCTGTTAAGGTCATAAATGTAATATTTGTGTATATTGTGATTGATACCACGAGTGAGTGGTGATATATTTGTGATGCACGATACAAGACGGTTCTAGGGAGCAGTTTAGTTAAATAGTCACAACGGGGTCGAATACCCAGTTCGGCAGGAGCCTAGGGTAATTTTGGGAATGTAACATGTGTTCAGGAATTACCGGGTAACGAGTAGTAATTTAGCAATGATTTGGACATGTCGATATTAAATAGGGATTTATAGGAACACTCAAGCAATTAGCTGGACTTGGCAATTGATGAAATTGCCCTTGGTATCACTTGTGGATTAAGATGCTTAAGGGCATTTTAGACTTTTGGCAAAGGGATAAACATGGCTTAGGCAGCTAATGGCTTGAGAAAACACTATAATTAAGTGAAGGACAAAGCAACAACTCTCAACTCTTTCTCTCCATTAGTTCTCTCTCTCTCTCTCTCTTGTGGTGTTGAAGGCTTGAAGAAACCTTGAGGATTTTAGGCTGAGGAAGAGGGGGACTGGAAGCTTGTAGTGCTGGGAAGTGATTCAGGGACTAAATTAAGCGCAGAGGTTTTCAACGAGGCTCGGGTTAGAGGAATGTGCTCGGGATCGCGGTGCTCAAATAGCTCGGGACACAGGTAAGAATTTTTTTGTACCCGTAGAGCAGGGCATGGCCCTATTATTTTTATTGCAGGGTGCGACCCTAAAGCTTATGTTTAATATGCGTTTAAATATTTGTGAATATTATGCTATATGATGCATGTTTGTGAGGGAACGACGAAGGTCGAGAATGGCTAGAAGGCGGGTACGACAAGGGACTGGGATTGGTGTTGAGCACACAGAGTGCAGGCCGTTAGGGTGAGACCCTCCTAGGGTGCTGGAGCCACCCTCTCGGTGAAGACTGTGAACCTAGGGCCTAGTAAAGCACCTGAACGGTGTTGGCTACTATGTGTTTAGCCCATTGGCTGTTTTGTTGTATGTTATGGATAGTTATGCATATGTTATATGTTTTGTAGCTCATAGGTAATCTATGGTGTAGGTAAGGGCAAGGGAAATGTCGACCAACCATGAGTACGGAGAATGTTGAGCGATGGGTACATGTTCAGCCTGCTTGGCTGCCATAGCCAGGGTTATTTTTGGGAAAATGTACTGTAATAGTTATTTTGTTTCCTAAGTCGACCATGTGTATATTTTGATCTGTAATGTATTTTCTAAACAATATTTTGGGATCCCAATTGTAAAACTTCCTAAGATTTCAATGAAAGACCAGATTTTATACTTACTATCTTTAATCGAGTTTTATTTCAGTTTAGTCACACTTTTAACCTAAAACCCCGATTAGTGAGCTATTGGCACATTTTTTTTAACTCACATAGTAACGACTCTAAGGAAGTAGGGTGTTACAACTTGGTATCATTGCGTGCCAAGGTTTATGGTTCCTGGAGATCAACTGAACATGTACGCTCACTGACAATGACTAGCTCGACTCAGGATTGGTTGGTATTTAATGAATTATATGCTTAATTGTTTGTTTAAAGTTGCCCTGTTTGCCTTCATATATATAGATAGAGCACGGTGAATATGTTGTTATATGCGATGTTAGGGCATGGCCCCCATGATTGTTGTATGCTATTTGTGATATGTGGATTTTCTGGTTGTGATTGGTTGATGAAATTGGGAAGTGGTTTTGGATGTTGTTATCATGCCTGATGTGCTACGTCATTGGTTGCAGGCATATTGTAGTGATGCCTCGGCGATCAATCAGACTCCGAGGTAATAGGGCTTAGGATGACAACCAGGGTTAGGACCTTCCACCTGCCCCACCGAATTGGCAACAGTTACTTGCCGAAATGGAAGTTTGACTTCACCGAACTGAAGAAGTGCTTCGACAGTTGAGGCAGCAGGCCTCTCCTCAGGGCACGAGGTTATAGGTTCCACAGGCTGTGGCACTAGTGCCAGCCCAGCCTGCTATGGAGAATAGGTGGGAACCTTTGTATGAGAGGTTTAGGAAGTAGCATCCTCCCACCTTCGAGGGTGGCCCAGACCCATTGTGGGAAGAGCAGTGGATGAACATGATCTCTTCCATCCTAGATTTCATGAGGGTGGAAGGAGATGAGAGAGTAGCTTGCGCCAGCTACATGTTGGGAGAAGATGCTCGCATCTGGTGGGATGTTGTGTCTTAGAGAGAATATTGTAGTTATGACCTGGGAAGAGTTTAGAGACATTTTTAGAAATATCGCAGTCTGAGCTACGAAGGTGAATGAGTTTACGAACTTGACTCAGAACTAGATGATGGTTAATGAGCATGCCTTGAAGTTTGACCGGTTCGCGAAATTCACGCTGGATTTGGTGTCGACTGACATGGCACGCAGAGATCGGTCCTAAGGGCCCGAAGATATGATATGGAGAGAGGGCGCTACTAGGCACGATGCTCGGAGGACGGTGCCTCCTTTTACTAGATGTAACTGGGGTAGTGGTCCTAGTGAGTAGAAGAGAAAGGCCCCATACTCTTTTGTTCCTCCTAGCTCAAATAGGAGGGCACAGGGTGCTTTCAGTGGCCGTTAGGGCGGAGGAGACAACTAGAGGAGTTTCCTAGTGTGTCTTTGGTGTAGACGACATCAGGGAGAGTGCAGAATCAGGGCTTGCTTTACTTGTGGGAGCACCAGTCATTTGAGGAAGGATTTCCCACAAGCCAGGAAGGAAGATCCGAAATAGAGTGATAGTCTCGCTCCTACTAGATTATTTACCTTGACCCAGATTAAGGCTAAGGCTAGCTCCTTGGCTGTGACAGGTCATATTTCTAGTGTTCTTCTTTTACTGCATTAATTGACTTAGGGGCATTAATTGACTTACGCGTTGAGACAGTTGAAGGAGTATGAACAATGATATCCCACACATGATCTAGAATTTGCAGCGGTGGTATTTGCACTTAAGGTTTGGAGACACTACTTATATGGCGAGAAGTGCAAAATATACACCGACCATAAGAGTTTTAAGTACTTCTTTACTCAGAAGGATTTGAATATGCACCAGAGGCGTTGGTTGGAATTGGTAAAGGATTACGATTGTGATATTTTATACCATCCTGGGAAGGCCAATGTGGTGGCCGACGCGCTGAGTCGAAAAGGCCCAGAACAGTTGTTCAGTTTGAGGCATGTATCAGATAAGTTAGCTGAAAAGATGACTAGAGCAGGTATAAAATTGGTGGTTGGTCAGTTAGCCAACATCACTCTTCAGTCTACGCTCCTTGAAAGGATCAAGTAGGCACAAGGGGAGGATCCCCTGTTGAGAGAGCACAAAGAGGACGTCTTAGCCGGAGTGGCTAAGGACTTTTATATTTTAGAAATGGGTTTATTAAGGTACAAATGATGGATTTGTGTTCTGATGGATTCTGATATCTAGCGAGAGATCTTGGATGAGTCTCATACCACTCCCTACTCTTTACATCTGGGTACGACGAAGATGAACCAAGATTTGAGAACTTTGTGTTGGTGGCCAGGAATGAAGATGGATGTGGTGGATTGTGTGGCCAAGTGTTTGACTTGTCAGCAAGTAAAGGCTGAACATTAGAGGCCAGCAGGGTTGTTGCAGCCTCTAGGGATTTCGAAGTGGAAATGGGAGGATATCACCATGGACTTCGTGGTTGGATTGCCAAAGACCATTGGACAACATGATTCAGTGTGGGTGATTGTGGACAGGTACACTAAATCAACCCACTTTTTCCCTGTTAAGAGGACCTATACTATGGAGCAGTATGCTGAACTGCATGTGAAGGAAATCGTACGACTACACGGGGCACTGAGGTGGATAGTATCCGACATGGACCCCACCTTCACCTCCAAGTTTTGGGAGAGCCTGCAGAAGGCTATGGGCACATAGTTGCGGTTCAATACCACTTATCATCCTCAGATGGATGGACAGTCTGAGAGGATGATTCAGATACTGGAGGATATGTTGCGAGCATGCGTGTTGGATTTTGGGGGATCTTGGAGTAAGTATCTCCCTTTGATTAAATTTTCGTATAATAATAGTTATCAGGCGACTATCGAAGTGGCTCTATATGAGATGTTATGTGGGAGGAAGTGCAGATCACCCATCCATTGGGATAAGACGGGTGAGTGGAGATATCTGGGTCCTGAGGTTGTTCAGAGGACCAACGAGGAAATTGAGAAGATTAGAGTGCGAATGCTTGCCTCCCAGAGTTGGCAAAAGAGTTACTCAGACTTAAGACTCAGGAGTGTAGAGTTTCAAGTCGGTGACCAAGTGTTTTCTCAGAGTTTCTCCTTTGAGAGGGGTAAAGCGATTTGGAGTACAAGGCAAGTTGAGCCCTAGGTTTGTTGGCCCCTTTGAGATTCTGGAACGGATTGGAGAAGTAGCTATAGATTGGCGATTCCTCCAGCTCTATCAAGGGTTCACAATGTGTTTCATATATCCATGCTCCAGAAGTATGTATTAGATTCTACGCACGTGTTGAGTTATAAGAACTTGGAGATGGATCGGGATTTATTGTATGAGGAGAAGCCGATTCGGATTCTCAACTGAAAGGATAAAGTCTTGTGGAGCAAGACCGTTACCTTAGTGAAAGTGCTGTGGAGGAACAACAAAGTGGAGGAGGCGACTTGGGAAATTGAGACGGATATGCGGGATCGGTATCCTGAGTTATTCCGGTAATTTCAATGACGAAATTTCTGTAAGGAGGGGATAGTTGTAGTGTCCCAAATTTTCTAATAAGGCTTAGGGCCTTGATTAGCGTCCCGGGAGGGCAATAATTGATTTAGTTATGCTAATATGTGAATTTGATGATAATGTGATTAGAAATGCATGTTTAGGTGAATTAAATATGCATGTGGGCCCCATTTGGCTATTAGGGGCATATTTGTAATTTTAGCCCGTTGAGGGCATAAATGTATTGTGTATATTGTGATTGATACCACGAGTGAGTGGTAATATATTTGTGATGCACGATTTGAGACGGTTCTAGGGTGCAGTTTAGTTAAATAGTCACAACGGGGTCGAATACACAGATCGGGAGGAGCCTAGGGGTATTTTGGGAATGTAACATGTGTTTGGGAATTACCGGGTAATGGGTAGTAATTTAGCAATGATTTGGACATGTCAGGATTAAATGGGGATTTATAGGAACACTCGAGGAATTAGCGGGACTTGGGAATTGACGAAATTGCCCTTGGTAGCACTTGAGGATTAAGATAAGCTTAAGGGCATTTTAGACTTTTGGCAAAGGGATAAACATGGCTTAGGCAGCTAATGGCTTGAGAAAAATACTAGAATTAAGTGAAGGACAAAGCAGCAAATCTCAACTCTTTCTCTCCATCAACCCTCTCTCTCTTGTGGTGTTGAAGGCTTGAAGAAACCTTGAGGATTTTAGGCTGAGGAAAAGGGGGAGTGAAAGTTTGTAAAGCTGGGAAGTGATTCAGGGACTGAATTAAGTGCAGAGGTTTTCAACGAGGCTAGGGTTAGAGGATTGTGCTTAGGATCACGGTGCTCAGATAGCTCGGGACACAGGTAAGAAAACGGTTGTACCCGTAGAGCAGGGCGTGGCCCTATTATTTGTATTGTAGGGCGCGACTCTAAAGCATATGTTTAATATGCGTTTAAATATCTATGAATATTATACTATGTGATGCATGTTTGTGAGGGAAAGGCGAAGGCCAAGAACGACAAGAAGTTGTGTATGGCAAGGAGCCGGGATCAGCGTTGAGCACGCAGAGTGAAGGCCGTTAGGGCGAGACCCTCCTAGGCTATTGGAGCCACCGTCTTGGTGAAGACCGCGAACCCAGGGCCTGGTAAAGCGCCTGGGACGGCGTTGGCCGCTATGTGTTTAGCCCATTGACTATTTTGTTGTATGTTGTGGATAGTTATGCATATTTTATATGTTTTGTGTTGAGTTTTCTTGCTGAGCTTCGGCTCACGGATTCCCTATGGTGCAGGTAAGGGCAAGGGAAAGGTCGACCAACCATGAGTACGGAGAGCGTGGAGCGACGGGTACATGTTCGGCCTGCCTGGCTGCCATGCCCAGGGTTATTTTTGGGAAAATGTACTGTAATGGTTGTTTTGTCGCCTAAGTCGACCATGTGAATACTTTGATCTGTAAAGTATTTTCTAAACAGTATTTTGGTATCCCAATTGTAAAACTTACTAAGATTTCAATGAAAGACCGAATTTTATACTTATTGTCTTTAATCCAGTTTTATTTCAGTTTAGTCACACTTTTAACCTAAAACCCCTATTAGCAAGTTATTTTCACATTTTTTAACTCACATAGTAACGAATCTAAGGGGTGTTACACTACTCCATGCCATTATTACCATGTGTAACCCCTCCGAAGCAAAAAGAATCCTCGAAGAAATTCTTGAAGGGTTTTGCGGAGATCACGCTGAGGGCATAACCTCTCAAAGAAAGTGATAAGGCAAAGATACTTTTGGCCCACACTAAAAGTTGACGCATTATCATATGTTAAGCACTGTTATTAATGCTAGCAGTTTGTGTCAATACCCCGAGCCCCACCAACCGAGCTCACTATGTAAACTTCCCCATGGTCGTTTGCAGTATGGGTCATAAACCTCATAGGATAGTAACCAATTGGGCGAGGTGGAGTTATGTATGTTGTGGTAGCAGTCGACTATTTCACAAAATGGACCGAGGCTGAGCCGTTTGCTACAATTACCTCAAAAAAGGTCCTAGCCTTTGTGGTAAAGAGCATTATATGCCGATATGGAATATTGAGGAAAATTATTTCTAACAATGGAACTCAATTCGATAGTGAATTATTCACTCGATTTTGTGAAAGAAATGAGATTATAAAAAGCTTCTCATCGGTGGCACATCTCCAAGCAAATGGTCAGGTCAAAGATGTGAACAAAACTATAAAGATTTATATCGAAAAACAGCTCGAAGAAGCAAAAGAGAAATGACCCTATGAATTACCACAAGTACTATGGGCTTATAGGACGACAACTCAACCCACGATAGAGCACACACCATTCTCACTAGCATATGGCTGTGAAGCTATGTTGCCAATCGAGGTTGAGGTATCGATGCTACGACGCAAAACATATGCACCAGACTCGAACCAGCTACAGGTTGACGAATCTTTGGACCTCCTTGAAGAAAAGTGAGACGATGCTCAACTTAGAAATGTTGTGTATCAACAACATGCCACTAGATACTTTAATAAAAGAGTTCGAGACAAGCATTTTGGAGTGGGAGATTTAGTACTTAGACAAGTATTTCTAGCTACACGAGATCCAACAACAAGTGTGCTCGGGCTGAACTGGGAAGGACCTTGTACGATTGAATCTATCATTCGATCTGGTGTCTATAAACTGGCTCGATTAAATGGAGAATTGGTCCCCTGAGCTTGGAATGGTGAGCATCTACGACCATATTATCAATAATTTTTGGATGATGTTTATTAAATGTAACCAAGATTGTATTTATTTCATTATTATCAATAAAATACTCTCCATTTCCATTTTCAATTTGTTAATTTTTTGCTTGCTACTCAATAACAAAACAACCTAAGACCTTAGTCTTAGGAGTTTTAGGGGACATACATGGTACAAGTGATAAAAAAATACCATGAGCTCGAAAAAAATAATAAAACAAAATAAAAATGGAAATAAGTGTAAGGAAAAACAACCTAGCACGTCATAACAACCAGTGCATTTCGAGTTAGGTTTACTTGAAAACATTTTTGAGCTCGGAATTTCCTTGGGCATTAACCAAGTGAAAAAATTGAAAATTATAAGAAAGTGAAATAATTGGACTGATCCTTACTACAAACTACACTATACATTTTTGTAAAGCAAATTTAAAATAGTTGCGATAGTAGTCGAGCTTGTTTTAAAGAGATTGAATTAGGAGCACAATTATGAACAACTATGCATATGGTATAGAAGTTTGTAATAAGTTCAAAAATACTTGTATGGATAAACAAGTAAAAGCATTGCTAATGAATAGACATGCATATAAATTCACCAATGTTTATAAAAGTAAACTACTTCAAAATAAGATGAGTAAAATAACTCGAAGATTCGAGCTATAAATTGTCTCAGCCACAAGCACCTTAAATATTTACAATTCAAAATAAGGGTTGAAGCCCTTGGAAAGAAAAAATTATATAAAGACTACTGTTGGACAACCCCGGATTCCACCTCGTCTCATTTCTCCTCACCAGTTCTACCCTTAGTTTCGAAGGCAGTCGAGCTTTGATTTTGGAGAGTCAAACTCGAAGGTTTTAGTCTCGAGTTCAGCCTTTACGCGATCAAGCTCAACCTTGGGGATATCATGATCGAGTTTGGAACGGTCAAGTTCGGCCTTTCGATGTCCAGACTCAGCCTCCGAAGTCACCAATTCGTCTTTGGATTCCTTAAGGGCAACCTCAGCCTTGGTTTGGGCATCTTTGGCCTCATAGGTGAGTTTGTGATTGACGGCTACCTAGGTCTTCAAGAGGAAGTTTTGTCGGTGGAGGCTAAGAAGACCTTAAAATAGACACAATTTTAGAAAAAAATGAATGTTTGGATTATAAGAATTTTTCGGGTTCAAAGACACTGTAATGTACTCCTAATCTAGGATCGTTACACTGTGTAATTAAATAGTGCTTAATTCGCTAAACAAGTCAGTTGGACTTAAAACCTGTAGTTGAAGCTAACTCCAAATTTAGGTACTAAAATTTTTGGTCACAAGTCAAACATTTCATTAAAAGACTTTGAATTCAATACATGGGATCCCAACAGAGTTTAAAATATTTATAAGCTCAAAATGAATATAAAAGTCGACCTAAGCGGCAAAATCAGGGTCCAACCCTAGTTCCAACTGATACCCTCGGCTGTGGCGATCGAGCAGGTCACATATGCACACCCTATTTCTAAAGCTCTCCAACTCATGGCTGGTCCAGCTTTTTTCTTTCCTTTACATGCACCATTTAGCACCCGTGAACCAAAGCTCAATAAGAAAACATAATCATGCTCATAAGTAGTAAATCATCAGATCATAGAATCATAATTAGCATGCCTAGCAATAATAACCCTACTCGTGCATGCATTCAATCTAGATAAGTGACTATAGAGCCACGCTAGGGCCCATTGTCCAATTCCCTATACAACAAGCCATAGAGCTAGCCAAGTGTACCTGGCGCTTATTACTTCAAGCGGCCATAGGGCCGTTCAAGCATATATCACACTTCCGGATCAGCTTAACCACATCGGCCGGTGTTCAGCACGCTATTGCCGCCCTCGACTCATAAGTTGGGCCTTTAAACCCTAGACTTATAAGTTGAGCCTTTTAAACCAAATATATCATTGACTAATAAGCTGAGCTTTTAATTAGATACCATAGACATGTCCTCAACTTATAAGGTGAGCTTTTAATCAGATACCATAGATAGATTCTCGACTTATAAGCTGAGATTTTTAGTCAATTATAACTGATAAACTCTTGACTCATAAGCTGAGCCTTTCAATCAAATATAATAGATAACCCCTCGACTTATAAGCCGAGCTTCTTAATCAGATATAACAGATCACCCGCGACTTATAAGTCGAGCCTTTCAATCAGACATAACAAATAAGAAGTTATTACTTAAATCAGGTAAGCACATCGTAATCAACATGTTTAATAAAACATTCTAAGCATGGTTATAGCCATGTTCTATAACTGGGCCAAGCCCTAAACACAAATTAGGTGCAGTTTTCTTACCTCAGGTCTTGAATAAATAGCATATGACGACCCCAAGTATGGTCTTTTGCTCCCGAGCCTAACGGTTCACCCTAGCCCAGCCATATCAAGGAATAATTATCAGGAAACAAAATAGTAAAGGCTTTTGGACCAAGTTCTAGCCTCCGAGACCCTGATTCTATTAACACGGGTAGTAGAACCTTTCCCGAGTTCTTAGGTTTGGGTTCCAAGCTCCCAAAACCAACTTTCTAATTTATTTTTCCAAAGTTGAGCCGCGACACCCCCCACTAAGGGCTGTGGCACACAACAAGTCAGAGAGCCCTAGCCTTAAAATCACAGGATAGTGTTGCGACGCCAAGGCGGTTCGGGCACACCCCTGCCTCTCTGAGTTCATGAGGGTCGCGGCGCTCCAAGAATAGCGCTGCGATGCGACCCTACAAACCCAGAAAACCAGCAATTTTAAGAATCAGAAACCTATCCAAAATCGTCCTAAAACACGATTTAACCAGTTTCGACCATAATAATGGTCCCAGCAACTTAGAAATACAGTAAACCAACCTTAAAACTCAACTAAACATCAAAAATCAATAAACTTCAAAACTTAAAAAAAAAAAACCAAACCAAGAACTTAAACACTAAAGTTACCTTTGATGGAATTCGATCCCCAGCTTGATCCAAAGCTTTAATAGCTTCTAACTTGCCCCAATTCTCCTTAAAATTCAAGTTTTCTTCCAAAGTTTCAAAGCTTAGAGAGAAAGAGGAAGAGACACGTGTGTGTGTGTGAGAGAGAGAGAGAGAGTTCTTTTTCTAAAGATCAAAGTTGATAAGCTTCAGCTAATTAAAGCAACCTCATGGTCCAAATGACCATAATGCTCTCACTCCCCTAAATCCTTCTCAAAGACCGTCAAGGGCAAAACGTCATTTGACTCTCTAATCCCACATTACTCACAATTCCCAGATAATTCTGCTAAACCCGGAATATCAATATTTTTCCCAAAATACGACTCATACTTTAATGAGTCTCGGTAACTCACTGAATTACCAAAATACCCCTTGGGTCACCCCGAGTCGAGTATAAGTGCTCATTGTGACTAAACTATTATCTTGCTCAAAAGGATCGACTCTTGTTGAATATCTCACATATATCCACATAGTAATTTTGTCTCAATCATATAATCACAATTAGACCCTCAACATGTCAAAAATAAAAATGCCCCTTTAAATAAAAGCACGCCTGTTTCACACATATAATACATTTAAGCATGCATAATTAGTCCTATAATAATATAACCCATGCAATTCATATAATCACATAAATATTCAATTAAATCACATATAAACACATAATATTCCAATATTTCCCTCCTGGGCCACTAATCAAGGCACCATGCCTTATTAAGAATTTTGAGCGTTACAACTATCCCATCATTATAGAAATTTTGTCCTCAAAATTTACCTGAATAGCTCGAGATACTTATCCTGCATGTTTGACTCTGATTCCCAGGTCGCTTCCATGACCTTGTTGTTCCTCTATAATACCTTAACCAAATGTATGGTTTTATTCCTCAATACTTTGTCCTTTTTATCCAAGAGTTGAACTAGTCGCTTTTCATAGGACAAATATGTCTGCAGCTTCAGATCCTCATAACTTAACACATGAGTTACATCTAACACATATTTCCAAAGCATCGAAATATGGAATACGTTATGAACCCCTTACAACGATGGGGGGTAGAGCTAATCTATAGGCTACCTGACCAATCATCTCTAGGATCTCAAAAGGTCCCACGAACCTAGGGCTCATCTTTCCCTTCTTTCCAAACCACTTCACCCCTCTCAACGGTGAAACATAGAGGAAAACATAGTCCCTAGACTAGAACTCTATGTCTCTATGCTTGGGATCAGCGTAGCTTTTTTGTCTACTCTGAGAAGCGAGCATCGTAGCTCTAATCTTCTTAATAGCCTCATTAGTCCTCCGAAATGCTTCAGAACTAAGATATTTCCTCTCACCCATTTCATCCCAATGGATGGGTGATCTGCATTTCCTACCATACAACATCTCATAAGGAGCCACTCCAATAGTCGAAAGGTAGTTGTTGTTGTAGGAAAACTCAATCAATGGCAAGTACTTAATCCAGGACCCTTCCAAGTCAAGCACACATGCTCGCAACATGTCCTCCAATATCTATATCATCGTCTCAGATTGCCCATATGTCTGAGGATGATAGGCGATATTAAACTTCAGTTGTGTACCCATAGCCTTCTATAGACTTCCTCAAAACTTGGAAGTAAAAATAGAGTCCTGATTTGACACAGTGGACCTAGAAGTCCCATGAAGGCGTACTATCTCTTTCACATAAAGATCAATGTACTGATCCATTATAAAGTTTGTCCTCACTGGAAATAAATGGGCTAATTTGGTATATCGATCCACAATCGTCCAAACTGAATCATACTAACCTACGGTCCTGGGTAATCCCACTACGAAGTCCATAGTAATGTCTTCCCATTTCCACTCAGGAATAACCAAAGGCTGTAATAGCCCTCCTAGTCTCTGGTGTTCAGCTTTCACCTGTTGACACGTTAGACACTTAGCCACATATTCAATTACATCTTTTTTCATCCTAAGCCACTAATATAGCGATTTCAAATCCTGATACATCTTCGTGGTGCCTGGATGGAGTGAATATGGTGTGGTATGAGATTCATCCAGAATCCCCCATCTGATAACAGAGTCCATCGAAACAAAAATTTGCCCCATGTATCTTAATATGCCCGTCTCTGAAACGGTATAGTCCCTAGCCACTCCAGCAAGAACATCCTCTATGTGCCTCATCAATTGGGGGTCATTCATCTGTCCTTCCCTAATTCTCTTTAGAAGAGTAGACTGCAAGGTGATGTTAGCTAGCTGGCCCACCACCAACTCTATATTTGCTCTAGTCATCTTCTCTGCCAATTCTTTGAAACATGTTTCAAATTGAAAAACTTTCCCAGGCCTCTTCGACTCAAGGCTTATGCCACCACACTGGATTTCCCTGGGTGGTAAAGAATCTTACAATCTTAATTTTTCATTAAATCCAGCAAACACCTTGTCTCATATTCAAGTCTCTTTGGATAAAGAAATACTTCAAGCTTTTGTGGTCAGTGTATATCTCACTTCTCCCCATAGAGATAGTGCCACAATACCTTCAATGCAAATACCACCACTGCCAACTCCAGATCATGTGTAAGGTACCGCTGTTCATAATCCTTTAAGTGTCGTGATGAATAGGCAATCACCTTTCGTGCCCGCATAAGGACACAACCTAACCCTTGCTTTGGAGCATCGCGGTAGACCATAAACTTCTTCTAATCTGAAGGAAGACTCAGAACTAGAGCAGTGATCAACCATCGCTTCAACTCCTGGAAGTTGTTCTCACACCTATCTAACCATACAAATTTCAGGTACTTGCGTGTCAACTCTGCCAGTGGGGTTACAATCTTTGAGAACCCTTCTAATCTTTGAAGCACTCCTTGGCCTTAACCAATCCCTGGCTGCCTCAATCTTGGAAGATCCACCATAATTCCATCTCTACTAACTATGTGACCGAGGAACGTCACCTTAGATAACTAGAACTCACACTTCTGGAACTTTGCATAGAATCTGTGCTCCCTCAACCTTTGCAATTCCAACCGAAGATGATGCTCATGCTCTACCTCCGACTGAGAATAAACCAGTATATCATCAATGAAGACAATCACGAACCAATCCAGGTAATCCTTGAACACTCAGTCCATCAAATCAAATGCGACTTGGGCATTAGTCAATCCAAATGACATGACTAAGAACTCATAATGCCCATACCTATTATGAAAGGTTATCTTCGAAATGTCCTCATCTTTGATCATCAGCTGGTGATAACCAGATCAAAGATCAATCTTGGAAAATACAGTCTTGCCTTGTAGTTGATCAAACAATTCTTCGATCCTTGACAGTGGATACTTGTTCTTGATAGTCAGCTTGTTCAACTCTCTGTAATCGATACACATCCTCAGAGAACCATCATTCTTCTTTACAAATAAAATTGACGCACCCTTTGGTGAGAAATCAGGCATGGTAAACCCAAAGTCTAGTAACTCCTACAACTGAACCTTCAATTCTGTTGGGGCCATCCTATATGGTGCTCTAGACATTGGCTCTGTCTTGAGTGCCAATTTAATGAAAAATTCTATCTCTCTGTAGGGTGGCAACCCTGGTAACTGTTCTGGGAATACATCTAGAAACTCACAAACTAACCTAGTCTCCTCGGGTTCAACTGTCACAACCCTAGTGGTATCTACCACACTAGCTAGGGATCCTATGCAACCACCTCGCAATAGGTCTTTAGCTTGCAATGCTGACATCATAGGAATACGGGGTCCGTGCACAGTTCCCACAAATACAAACGGGTCCTCACCCTCAGGTTCAAAGGTTACCATAATTTTCTTACAATCTATGGTTACCCCATACTTAGCTAGCCAATCCATACCTAGAATCATATCAAAGTCATCCATGACCAGCTCAATTCGATCTACTGATAACTCTCTACTATCCACCTCTATCTGTAACGATCTGGCCCATCTTCTAGAGACTACCAAATCCCCAATAGGCAATAAAGTCCCAAATCCCACTGCATAATACTCACATGGTTGATACAACCTATCAACCACTCTACTAGATACAAAGGAATGTGTAGCCCCAAAATCAATCAAAACAATATAAGAAGTGCCAGCACTAGAGAGCTGACCTGTCATTACTGAGGGTCGGGCCTCAGCCTCTGATTGTGTCAATGTGAACACTCGAGCTAGAGCCAAGCTGTCCGCCTTCTTTGGTTCTTCCTTCTTCACTCTTGGGAAATCTTTCTTAAGGTGCCCAATTGTACCACATAAAAAGCAGGCCTTCACCCGACACTCTCCCAGATGACATCTTTTGCATCTGTCACATTCTGGATAAGTCCTCCAGCTCTCATTGCCACCCTAGCGGCCAACCTGTATACCTCGTGGCCTCTTATTCGAGCATGTAACTATAATAGTGTTTGAGGTCTTCCTCTTCTGGTCACTAGGGCCTTCGCCTCTACCAGATCAAGGAAAGGGAGGTCCCACCCTCCTGGTGTCCTTTCTAGCCGCGTTCTCGTGCCAGATTTTCTTTTCAGTGCCCTTAGTAGCAAGGGCCTTCTCCAATACCTGAGCATAAGTCATCACTCCAGGTACTGAAGTAATTTTAACATCCCATGCTATCATAACATTTAGCCCTCAAACAAATCTCTCCTTTTTTATCGCATCTGGTTGCACGAAGTTTGAAGCGAACTTGGTTGACCTATCAAATTTTAGTGCGTACTCTATAATAGTCATGGTGTCCTGCACTAGATTACTGAACTCATCTACCTTTGCATCTCCAACTCCATTGTTATTGTATTTCTCGTTAAACAATTCTCTGAACTCTTCCCAGCTTAGGGTCTTCACATCTCTGGTCTGGGATACCACTTCCCACCAGATTCAGGCATCCTCCTAAAACATAAATGTGGCACAGGCCACTCTATCATTACCTGCCACCCCCATAAAGTTCAGGATGGAAGTGGTCATACCCATCCACTACTCAACTCGTAGTGGATCTATCCCTCCCTCAAAGGTAGAAGGGTGTTGCTTCCTGAAGCGCTCATAAAGAAGCTCCCACATGTTCTCAGCCCTTGGTTGTTGTTGTAATACCGATGCCACAACAGGTGGCACAATTGATGCAGTGTTCCCTATTTGAACCTGCTGCTGTCTCAGTTAGCAAATCTCTTTTTCCTGCCTTTGTAATCTAGCTTGCATGTTAGCAAGCACTTGTTGCTTGTTCACAGGAGCTGGCGAAGGGTTTTGACCCTGATCGTTGTCTCTAACCTGAATTTCAGCATCGGGTGGTTCATTTGATTGCCCTGGAAGCATACTTCCAACTCTATCTGTAATCAATGACTCAACTCATCAGACCACAATAGCGGTGCCCAGCACCACCCCATGATCTAAGATTGAACAATTAAACATACACATGCAATAACAATGTTAATAAGTAGTTCAATAGCTTTCACATACAACACTCGTGCTAATAAGCAAGTCAGTTCATATTCATGCTCCATCAAGGTGCTAATAAGCACATTCTTAGTATTCATATGCATATAACAGAGCTAATAAGCAGTTTATAGCTTTCAGAAGCAACACTATTGCTAACAAGCATGCACTTACCAGTTATAGCAACAATGGTGCTAATAATAGTGATAATAAGCATTTCATCCATATTCATAGCAGCAATGATGCTAATAAGAACGTCTTTTATCATGCACACAACAACCAAGGGCCAGGCTCTATCAGTATAACTCATACTCCCTAAGACATTCATATATCAAATAGGACAGTAAACACAAATTCAGGTCAACAGTTACCACTTCCATCAAAATTCAACGGTTCATTAAAAGAATTTGACCAAAAAAATTTCTATCAGTGTAATTGAAGCTAATTCCACGTTTAGGTACAAAAAATTTCGATCAAAATTCAACCATTTCATTAAAAGAATTTGAGTTCAATACATGGTATCCCAATAGAGTTTAAAACATTTACAAGCTCAAAATGAATACAAAAGCTAACCTAAGCCGCAAAATCAGGGTCCAACGTTAATTCCAACTGATACCCTCGGCCGTGGCGATCGAGCATGCCACATATGTACACCATGTCCCTGAAGCTCTCCAACTCATGGCTGGTCTAGATTTTCCTTTCCATTACATGCACAAATTAGCATCCGTGAGTTGAGGCTTAACAAGAAAATATAATCATGCTCATAAGCAGGTAATCATCAGAAGGCAGAATCATAATTAGCATGCCTAGTAGTAATAACCCTACTCATGCATGCATTCAATCCAGATAAGTGACTATAGAACCACGCCAGGGCCCATTGCTAAATAACCAAGCTTAGAGCTGGCCAAGCATACTTGGCACTTATTATTTCTAGCGACCATAGGGTCGTTCAAGAGTATATCATGCTTTTGGGTTAGCTTAACAACATCGGTCGGCGTTCAGTATACAATTGCCGCCCTCGACTCATAAGCCGAGCCTTTAAACCCTCAACTTATAAGCCGAGCCTCGTAAACCCTCGACTTATAAGCTGAGCCTTTTAAATCAGATATATCCTTGACTAACAAGCTGAGATTTTAATCAAATACCATAGATAGGCCCTCAACTTATAAGCTGAGCTTTTAATCAGATACCATAGACAGGTCCTTGAATTATAAGTCGAGCTTTTAATCAGATACCATAGACAGATTCTCGACTTATAATCCAAGCTCTTCAGTCGAATATAATCTATAAACTCTCGGCTCATAAGCTGAGCCTTTTAATCAGATATAACAGATTGCCCTCGACTTAAAATCCGAGCCTCTCAATTAGATATAACAGATCACCCTCGACATATAAGCCGAGCCTTTCAGTCAGACGTAACAGATACGCAGTCATTACTTAACTCAGGTAAGAATAACGCAATCATCATGTTTAATAAAACATTCTAAGCATGGTTGGAACCATGTTCTATAATCAATTCAAGCCTTAAACACAGACCCGATGCATTTTCCTTACTCCAGGTACTGAATAAATAACGTATGACGACCCCGAGTACGGTCCTTTCCTCTCGAGCCTAACGGTTCACCCTAGTCACAACCATTTCAAGGAATAATTATAAGGAAACAAACTAATAGAGGCTTCTGGACCAAGTCTTAGCCTTTGGGACCTTGAATTCTACTAACACGAGTAGTAGAACCATTCCCGAGCTCTTAGGTTTGGGTTCTTAGCTCCCAAAACCTACTTTTTATTTTTTTCCTAATTTGAGCTGCGACACCCCCACTAAGGGCAGTGACACTCAACAAGTCAGAGAGACCTAGCCCAAAAATCATAGGACAGTGCCGCGATGTAACCCGCCTAGTGGTGCAGTGCCAAGGTGGTTCGTGGCACCCACCTGCCTCTCTAAGTTCACTAGAGCCACAACACTCCAAGAACTGCGCCGCAACACGAACCTACGAACCCAGAAAACCAGCGATTTTAAGAATGGCAAACCTATCCAAAATCGTCCCAAAACACAATTTTAACCAATTTCGACCATAGTAATGGTCTTAGCAACTTAGAAATACAATAAATCAACCTTAAAACTCAACTGAACATCAAAAATCAATAAACTTCAAAACTTAAAAAAAAAAAACCAATCCAAGAACTCAAATAGTTGAGTTACCGCTAATGGAATTCGATTCCTAGCTGGTTCCTAAGCTTTAACAGCTTCCAACTTGCCTCAATTCTCCTTAAAATTAAAGTTTTCTTTCAAAGCTTCAAAGCTTAGAGAGAGAGAGGGAGGGAGAGAGAGAGAGAAAGAGAGAGAGAGCAAGAGAGAGAGAGAGAGAAGGAGAGAGTGTTCTGTTTCTAAAGATCAAAGCTAATAAGCTTTAGCTAATTAAGGCACTCTCATGGTCCAAATGACCATAATGCCCTCACTCCCCTAAAACCTTCTAAACCTCTCAAGGGCAAAACTTCATTTGACTCTCTAATCCTGCATTACTCACAATCCCCAGAAAATTCTGCTAAACCCGAAATATCATTATTTTTCCAAAATACGACTCATACTCTAATGAGTCCTGGTAACTCATTGAATTATCGAAATATCCTTTCGTTCGCCACGAGTCGAGTATAAGTCCCCGTCGTGACTAAACCACTATCTTGCTTGAAAGGACCGTCTCCTGCCAAATATCTCACATATATCCACATAATAATGTGGTCTCAATCATATAATCACAATTAGACCCTCAACGGGTCAAAATAACAAATATGCCTCCTTTAAATAAAAGCAGACTTTCTCACACATTTAATTCACTTAAACATGCATACTCAGTCATATAATAATATAACCCATGCAATTCACATAATCACATAAATATTCAATTAATTCACATATAAACACATAATATTCCAATATTTCCCTCCTGGCCCCCTAATCAAGGCACTAAGCCTTATAAAGGATTTTGGGACGTTACAGATACTTACCGAGACAACTAACTCCTCACCCCTGTCAAAGATGGAGGTGGAGTTATTGCTCTTCAAAAATTCCTAGTCAGAGTCTTGGTAGTTTCTGAAGAGTCAAACAACTCGAGTCAAAACATCTGAGGAGAGGTTGGTTTTGGAGGCACCAGCCGCATTGGCCAACATGAACTCTCTTTTAGACTGGGGTTTGAGCATTAACAAGCTTCGATGTTGCAAGGTCGTCAACTTTCTTTCTATTGTCAGTAGAAGGGACCTTGCTATGAGAAGGAGGAGTCTTTGCTGCAAGGGCAGGAGGTAGAACCTTCTTCGGGACGATAATAAGAGCCCTCGAGGTAGCAGAAGGAGGTCCCAAGGCTACATGGGATGCTTATGGGGAAAGGTTCTCAGTAACCTTGGCTACCTTCGAGGGAGGTGGTGGATGCATTTTCTTCTTCGAGGAGACTCGCCCTAGTTTCGAGCCTCTAGTCATTGGAGGCTTTGTGAGAAGGTTGTCGAGGTCGAAGTCCATATCACCAACAAAATGGAGGAAAAAACATAAGTATCATTTTTAAATACTTGTAATAAAAGTCCATAGTATAAGGTGGGAGACTTAGCTGGAAGACCAAGAATCTAATGAAAAGTCATTTGTGGATATCTCGATGACTTGTGAAAGTTCTTAAGCTATTCCTGATTCTTCACCTCAAAATGAGGGAGATAGCTCAGAGAGATCTCGCCAGTCATTCGAGCCATGCTGGGACCCTAGACCTTCCCACACTTTATTTATACAGTACATAATTTGGTACTTAGATAAAAAACTAGCATCCCTATGTACTATGAAGTCTACTCCTAATCAGGTCATAAAATTTTTTCGAGGTCCTTAAAAGAAACTAAAACATTGGGCTCCCATTTAAAGAATGTGGGGGACCAACCCAATTGATCAAGAATTACTTTACCTCCTTTATTCGAGCTCAAGGATGCCTCGTCCTGAGCCTCGTTCCCCAAGCCAAAGCGCTCGGCAGGGGAGGAGGTAGTAAGTTTGGAGCTGGAACCCACTTTTCTTTTCTTTGGGAGAAGATTAGAGGGAGTGGGGACTGTGACTTTTTCCCATGAGGCGTATTTACGACCCTTGTCGTCATCAATGGTCTCGTCTTCCCCGAGAAAACGACATAAGTGAAGCTTATCTTTATGTAGAAAGTAGTTAGGAGATCGACTGCCGTGTGGAAGACTTAGTATTTCATCTCGACGGTCCACCATCTCCTTGGAGGGCTTGGGATGATCGAAGTTAGCTATGGAAAAGCATAATTGAAAAGTAATTGAGCTAAGAGATTACAACATCTTAAAAGCATTAAGGAAAATGCTTACGGATCTGCTGGAAGGAGTAGAATTTGGATGGTTCGAGACCATTGGTCCAGAAAAACTATTTTTTGAAGTTGGGAGGATGGTTAGGGATGTCTTCAAATAACCTTTTCTCTTTGCGTGAACTTGAAAAATAGTAAAACCCATCTCTGCCTTGAGCTTGAGTTGGGTTATTTTTGAGGAAAAAGAGACAGAGAATCTCATATGCCAAGGGCTCTTCCCACTTCATTTCATGATACAACGACTTTAATTTCGCTAGAACTTTGTAGGAGTTGGACTGTAGTTGAAAGGGAGTGATGCTGACCCAGTCGATGAACTTTTTGAAATAATCCTTTAAGGGCAACAATGCCCCAACCCTCATATGCTCGTGACTCCAAGTTGTGAGCTTGTATGTTCGGTCCGGGTTGTCCTCACCCAGAGCATAATTGCTCTTCTCTTTTGGTGTTGGAGCTCAACACACTAATTTGGCGGACAATTTTAAACCATGAGAAGATAGGATTTCTGAAACCTGTCTAGTGAACTTTATCAAGCTCTCATAAAGATCAACCTCAAAAAATTTGCAATTGGAAGAGGGGAGAGAGGATACTTGAGGAGGGTCTGAGGAGAAAGGTTGAGAGGGATGACTCGAAGAGCTCTCCATAAGTTCAAAGAAGAGCTCGTTTAGATGAAAGGCAATGGATATTGAAAGGGCATGGTCTAAAGGAACGAGACGGATATATGAGTCGGTCTAGGGGTGAACAACAAGTCATAGTCTTTTCCTTTTTCCCTCTATAACCTCGATGATCTGATGATGAAAGTGAGCACTAATGTCTTCACATTCAATTTTCTCTTCGTACTTGCAAATGAGCCTTTGATTTTGAGAGAATGGAGACTCAACTCGGGAGGACGGAGGTCGATAGGGTATGGCGTAGTCGGGCCCCCACCAATTCTTCTTGGAAGACTGCATCATCTAACAATAAAGAGAAAGGTGAGGGCCTGTCACTTAAAATAAGTAGGAAAAAATAATCAGGTAAAGATTTCTCAAAAATTCCAGCAAAGATAGGCTCAAGGTAACGAGAAGTTTGTCTCAAATAATTCGGGCCATTATAGGCTCGAAACATCGAGGTAGAGCCCACCTAAAGTGGGTGATTAATTTCCATTTTGGGTTGTCCCAATTTTCTAGGGAAAATAGGTAGTTACCCAAAAAGGGGCAATTATCGGTTCGTGTGCATTTAAACCCTACTCATAAAACCCTATTTCTTGTACTACACGGAACCTACAACCTATGACCTATTAACCCAAAATAAACCCCTTTTTATTCAAAATCTTTCATTCAAGACAAATCAAAACCCCCTATTTCCCTAAAATTTATAGAACATCTCAAGAACAATGATATATATATAAACAAGGTTACGTGCATGTGGTGTATTTTTTTTTATCAAAACATAGAGAAAGATGGATAAAACTTACATGAAGATAATCGAGGAAAGGATTGAAGCGCGGATTAGGAAATTTGGAACAGAGAGGAACTTGTAGAATCGTAGGAACGAGAGAGCTCTAGTTTTCTTCTCTTAGAAAACATGAAAAAAGATTTTGAGTGAAAAAAGAAGATGGTAAGAAAGGAATCTTATATTGGCAAAAACCTTGTAACCGATGGGTAATTAAGGCCATTATCTTTTCTTTACCACTTATCAAATGACCAATATTTAATCTCGAAAAGTTGTGATAATGAGGCATATCAAAATATGTGGGTAGAGAGGACAATACTTGAGTACTGTAATGATCCATTCCCAAGCTGACACATATACACACTCGAGTGTGGTAAGTGGTGTTATGAAAAATAATATTGCCTCAATGGAAATGGTAAAATCATGTTACAACTCTATGCAAATTATTACAATGGACACGATTGATTAAATAAAGTGTTACAACTCTATAATTGAAAATACAAATAAAACAAAGGAAATGAAGAAGATGATGAAGAAGAAGAGAATAGTAAAATACAACTCAAAACAAAAGTTACAAATAAAATAAAGTGTTTGGACCAAATGAAGAGATTACAACTCTTAAACAAAATATACAAGTAAATAAAACAAGAGAATAAGAAGAAGAACAATAGAATAAAAGGAAGAACATAAACCACAAACAAACTCTCACTTACACAACCTAAGTGAAGAGGATTGGGGATCACCAACTTGAACAAGGTTTGAAACCTTTGTCCAAAAGCTTATTTCCCCCTAACTCAAGCACTAAGGGATCTCTCTCAGATTTTGGAAATGCTTTCTGGAATAATCAAGCCTCAAGGTGTTTCTAGCCAAGTGCTCTAGTGGATAGAAAAATGGTGTATCTTACAAGTGAGCATTAGGCTCCTATTTATAGAGTTTAGAGACACCCTTTGAATTTCAAATTCCACCAACCCCCATGGCTGTTACCAATGATTAATTGGGTGTTTTAAGGAATTAAAATAGAGATTTGGGAGTTACTTGGCTGTTGGAATCGTTCAAAATTGGATAAAAACCGAAATTATATGAAGCTATTAGCCTTTAGGGCCGCGGCGCTTGTTCCAGGCGCCGCGGCCCTCAGTCAATTTCAGCAACACATTTTTTCAGTTTTTTTTCAAAACGTTCCAATTTATTCCCACTTGATTTTGTAACTTCCATACACAATATGGGAGTTAAAATCACATCTCTATCAGCCATTTCTCATATGGCTTTAAGAAATTCATCTCAATATTGTGTAACAACAAATCTACACAATAATGGGTGATATTTAGGAGTTACAAATTTGTGATGAATTTGTAACACCAAATATGTTACATGTTTGGATATTTCACATATATCCAAATAATGTAACTCTCTATTATATGGTACAATATGTGACACTCTATGTCACATTTATTTAATCTAAAACATTATATTATAAAATAATATAATATTACATTATATTATAAAATAATATAACAAGTGGCACATTTCTCGAAATAGAAGTTCAAAATTTTCTTTTTGTCAAGGCTCGAACAGATACTTTTGAGGGGGCAAAATGTTACACCCCAAATTTTGAGGCAGATTTATTTAATTTCAAAATGTAGGCTCACATATATAAGGATCAAATGAATAAGTAAAATGAGCATAAGGGTTTATTCAAGTATCATCAACATTGATGACACGACATTAGTTTGGCTCGATGTAAGGAGTTAGCTCGAAAGGAACGAGTCAACCAAAAGGTGGACCTTGAAGGCTCGAAGGATAGTGATGTGGATAACACTGTAACTGTTAGCTTGAACCAGGGTGTAGGCTCGAAGACGTACATTCGATGAACGACAAGTAGTTGCGTTTGTGTATTAAAAGCCTACAATCGTGAGCTTGGTTATATTTTCTTAGTCAATCCTATTTTTGTGGGATCTTTTGTATTTCAAATTTAAATTACATATTGTTGTAACTTCCCTAAATATTGTAAAGCATTCTCAATTTGGATACGTAGAACTTCTGTGAAATTGCTTTCAAAGCTTTAACGTAGACTATCTTAATAACAGTGACTCGTGGACTAGGTAGATTTAATTACTGAACCATGTAAAAATCTCTGTTATTTTCTTTTCTTCCTAATTCTTTGATAGAAGCTTAATTTCTCTTATTTATTTTTGGTTTACGAAAAACGTCATCAACAAAAAGCTTAAATAAATTTGAAATAGGACATTTAAAAGAAGAAAAAAAATATTGATGAAGGATGATTCTTTTTCAATGCTTCTATTCACACATCTTTTTTCTCACTCTCTATATTCCTTATCAATTAATTAATTCCTTTAAAATATATTTTTGTTGTAAATTTATACAAATATTTCTAACTATAAAAATAGTAAAATTTTTTTATCTTAAATTAAATATGATCTCCTACAACTATAAAAGTAATGTTATAGAAAGATATGTATAATTTGAGATTTATGACTTATTCATATATTTTTTTGTTGATTTAAATTTTATTATTATTTTCTCAATTTTTATTATATTTCTTATTTTAATAATTTTTAATTCTACTTTTTAGTTTTTATTCATTTTATTTAGTTTTAATTCATTTTTAACAACAAAAGTTTACAATATGCCAAAAATAATAAGGTTGTGGACCAATTTGTCAATACATGCAAAGTTTAGGGACCAAATTATATTAATTATTTTTTTCTCAATTTTTTTAATAGTGTTAGTCTATAGGGCACCAAAATTTTATTTGTTTTATTATTATGTGTTTAGGTGATTAGTTATTTTAATTAATTTATTTAAGTGTTAAATGTTAATTGTGTGAATTTATTTTTAATTTATTTATTTATTTAATTAATTTGTAATTGTTGTGCATGAGTTTTTACCTTGTTCATGTGTGTGTGCATGATTAGTAGTGATAGAATTGTGTGCTTGTGTGTGTGCATGTACACAGTATGCATGCATGAGAAAACCGTGAACTTAGACTAAATAGAGGGAATGTTAGTAATTTCCCTATTTTTTTTATTAAAAATTATGAAATGAAAATTCTAGAACAATTGTGAAATGGATGCAAATGTAAGAATAGAGAGAGAGTGTGGCATGTCAGGCTTGGAAGAACAAGGAAAAATGGTTTCCTTATTTAATTGTTGTCATCCTTTTCTTTTCTTTGTTTGGAAATAAAGAAATCAATATTTGGATATGATTATTAGAATTTAATTATTTTTATTGATTGAGTTAGAAAATGTTGATTCTTTGTGTGTGTTGACCAAATCACTTAGAGTGGTGTGAGTGTGTTTACTCAGCCAAGCAAGAGGAAGAGCAAGACTTCTCTTTAATTATTTAGACTCTTCTCATTCATGGTATGGAGATATTGGGTAAGTAATCACTCTATGCTTTTGGGGTGATTTTCTTGGTTATCTTCTTGATATTTTGAGTAAGTGGAGATTGAGAAATTAAGGTGGTGAGTTGGCTATTGGTGGCTGAGTATGGAAGAGAGAGAGAGAGAGAGAGAGAGAGAGAGAGATGAGAGTAGGGGTCGACCAACTAATGGGGGAAAGTTTCCTTTTTGTGAGTCAATGGATTGATTTTTGGGGAGAGGGAATAAAGGGAAGGATTGAGGCCTTAATTTTGGGCAATTGGTTCAAGGGTTTGGCTAGGTTAAGGCCTTAAATCATACTATATTATTCCCTTAAATCATACAATTGCAACGATCCTAACCGAGCGGGTGAGTACAACACCCTTAGATGGCCTTGCCATGGAGGCCTGCATTCAACATGCTTATTGCTGATCCCAACCCTTGCCGCTCAGTTACAAACACATATATGACATAATAGTTACAAAGATTTAAACATAACACTAAGCACAATACAAGCACAGATAGTCGGGCCATGCCCTGCTCTACGTGCACAAACAATTTTCTTACCTTAAGTCCTGAGCTGACAGTATAAGGCGATCCCGAGCACGATCCTTAATCCCCGAGCCTTAGCGGTATAACCTAGTCACAACACAATAGTGGATAACCATCAAACCTAAGCCAATTAAAAGCTTCGTAATAACGTACTAGCCTCCGGGACCTTAAATTCTACTAAACCGGGTAGTAGAATCCTTCCCGAGCCCTAAAGTTTGGATTCCTGAGCTAAAAAGCCTTATATGGCCATTTCTGCCTATGTGCACCGCTGCACACCCTAATGGGTCGCAACGTGCCTCAAGTCAGAGGCTCCCAGCCCCATTCATTCCCAGGGACACGCGCTGCGACTCAGCACTGAAGGGTCGCAGTGCGCCTAGGCAAAAATCGAAAACCCCAAGCCCTGGGTTTACGCGGGTCACGACGCCCCAAGAACAGGGTCGCAACGCCCCAAGAAAAGGGTCGTGGCGCGACCCCACGAACCCATATTTTCCAGCATTTTTCCATGTGTTTTCCCGAGCCAAATTCACCAAAATTCGTCCTAAACATGCACTAAAGCATAATTGAGTCTAGAACTCACATTAACACAACATGGACATCTCAATTACCCAAAAAACCAATCATAAATCCTACCCTAACTCTACAACTTAAGCTAGCAATAAAAACCCAGTCAAATCCTAAGCTAATAAGAAAATCCACAAAGAAATCAGGTCATGAAGCTTACCTCAAAAATAATTTCGACCCCAAGTTGTGTATTGATCTCAATCCCAGCTTCAATCCTTAGAAAAACTCAGTCCTTCCCTCAAGTTTCCCAAAACTTCAACCAAAATTATGAGAGAGTGATAGAGAGAGAACTAACGTGAGAGTGAGAGAGAGTGTTTTCTTTCCTTTTACCTTTGCTATCCTCAACCTCTACTGAATTCTAGAGCCCAAGACTAAGTTTGCCTCTTGGCACAAAAGATCACAAGTGCGCCTAAATCAAACCTTATCCTAATTGCTCCGAAGGGTGAAAACGTCATTAGCTACCATTCCTGCTTAACCTCAAATAACACCATAAATTCTCGATTAATCCCGACATACCCCATTATCACCAAATAATTACCCATTACCTAATAAACCCCAAATACGCAATAAGTTTCCCAAAATACCCCTAGGCTCACTCCGAGCAGTGGCTATTTGACCCAGTTGTGACTTTTTCGCTAATCCGCTCACTAGGATCGCCTCGAGCTAAATATTGCAAATATATCCACATAATAATGTGGCCTCAATCATATAACACATAAAATCACATTTATACCCTCATCGGGTTAAAATTAAAAAGATACCCTTATTAATAAGAATGAGCCCACATGCATATTTAATACACCTAAACATGCATATCTAGTCATATTATAATATAACTTACGCAATAAAAAAAAATGATACATATATATCATAATTAAATCACATAACAAAGCAATTAAATCAATTATTGCCGTCCCGACACACTAATCAAGACACCAAGCCTTATTAGCAAATTTGGAACATTACAATTATCCCCTCCTTACAGAAATTTCGTCCTCGAAATGTTTACTTGAATAACTCAGGATACCAATCCTGCATATCTGACTCAAGCTCCCAAGTTGCCTCTTCTAATTTGCTGTTTCTCCATAGCACTTTCACTAAGGCTATGGTCTTGTTCTGCAAGACTTTATCCTTTCTGTCTATAATTTGAACTGGCTGCTCCTCATAGGATAAACCCTGATGTGGTTTAATGGCTGGATTAGTAGGCTGGGAGGACCATAACTGTTTAATTATGCCATTAACTGATAATATGCATGTTTATGTGAATTATAGTATAATATGATGTTATATGCATGCATGTGGGTCCACATTTGATTATTAGGGTGTTTTGTTAATTTGGCCCGTTGAGGGCATATTTGTGTATTTTGGTGCATATTGTGAGTTATGGATGAGATCCCATTATTATGGAGATATATTTGAGCTATTCGGCATGAGACGGTCTTATATTATAAATTAGCGGTTTTGTCATAACGGGGTCTTTTATTGGGATATTGAGTAATGAGAATGTTATTTGATGATAAATTGAGTGTTATTGAGATCAGGAGGAAATTCAGGGAGTTTTGACTATAATGTCCCCGGGGGTGTTTTTTGGGACCTCGAGCATTAGGTTTTTATTTGAGGTTACTTAAGCTTGAAGTATCTTGTCAGATAGAACCGTACGTTAGAAAACACTTTTCTCTCTTCCCGTTAGTTCCGTTTACCGTTTGAGGCATTTTCAAAGAAATCTTGAGTTCTAGGAGTCGGAATCAAGCGAGGATCGAGACATAGTGATCCTAGGAAAGATTAGAAGCTTCTTGACCGAAGGATTTGACGAGAAACAACCCAATCAAAGGCAATATAAGTTTTAAGTTTTGAGTTTTTAGAATTTCTAAACTTCGAATTGGATTTTGTGAATCGTTGAGTTTTTGGTTTGTTTAAGCCTCTGGATTTGATGGTTATGGACCATTGGGAAGTTTGGGAACTTTGATTTTTGGATTTGGAAGTGTTTAGTTAGGTATGTTTTTTGAGGGTTTGGGATGAAGGAGGTCGAGCTTTGGTTGCTTCTGGGTTGGGGGGGGGCCGCAGCCCTGTTCTTGGGCGCTGCAGCCCTAGCTCGAAGAAGGAGGTGGAACATTTTGGCCTTGCTGGGTGCTGCAGCCCTGGGTATGGGGCACCGCGGCCCTTGCTCCTTATATGGCTGGGGGTTGCGGCTCAAGGTGCTAGGGTCACAGCTCTTGGGTGGTTTTGAGCCCATTTGAGTGTTTTGACCTCGGGAACATGGTTTTAGGCCTCGGAATTGTTCCTACTACCCAGATTGGTGGGGATTGTTGTCCCGGAGGCTAGATCTTGGTTTGGGAACCTTTTATTGTTCATTTTATTGATGGTGTCCCATATTTGGTTATGACTAGGTGACCGCTAAAGGGCTAAAAGTCAGATCGTTCTCAAGGGTCGTTCTTTTATTCATTCTCGCTCGAATCAGAGGTAAGAAAACTGCACCCTGTGTATATGACATGCATGATTGTTGTTGAGGAATGTTGGTTGATAAATGTGGACATTGATTGCATATTAAATGCTTAGAAGAGATTTCTTACTTGTGTATGGCATTGATTAGTTAGGGATGGCACTGGTCGCATATGTGAGTCAGAAACGGCATAAGCGTCCTGAACGCAAGGCCGATTAAAGATTAGATCTAATCGATATGAGCGTTGAATGACTCTAGAGCATTAATGCTGGACTGAACCTAAGTTCGATGAAACTTATAAGTGCTTGATTAGTCTAAGACTAGTTACTCAGAGCCAGGGCCAAAGGCCTAGGTGACAGCTTGTCACATGGCTAGGGAGCGGAATCCCATGGTTACGACTCTATGGTCATGAGGGAGGTTATGTTGGTGACTAGTAATGATGCACCTATCCTGTTTAAGCTAGTGAAAGATTCACTTATTTGTAAAGCCTGGTGACCCTTACGTCACATGGCTAGAGGGAACGGAACCCACCTTAGTGACTTTTGCGACTGTCACTCATCTGTTTTGGACTGAAAGTCCTGAATGATTATTATTATCATTGTTGATGTTATATTCATGATATATTGTGTTTTCTTGCTGGGCTTTGGCTCATGGGTGCTATGTGGTGTAGGTAAAGGAAAAGAAAAACTCACCTAGCCTTGAGTTGAGAGCTTAAGTGATGATGTGTACTTATGCGGCCGCTTGACCACCACGGCCAAGGAGTTCTTAGAGGAACTAGGGGTTTACCCTATTTTTGCCGCTTAGGTCGGCGGGTTTGTAAGTTTGAAATAGTAATGACCATTTTGAGTTGTAAATAACTTGTAAATATTTTTATGGGCCCATGAACAATTTTGTGTATTAAATAAAATATATCATTTCCTTTTGATTGGTTTTCCACCTCAGCCTGTTAATAACACTTAGAAACACGTTTTTAACCAAAGGACTCGGGTTGCAAATTAAATTTCCGATTCACCGTTCTCCATAACTGTTCTGGGGTAACCAGGGCATTACAAATACAGAGCCTTTAGATCTTGGTACATCTTCGTCTTGCTCGAATGTAGTGAATAAGGAGTGGTATGAGACTCATCCAGAATCTCTCGCCTAATACCAGAATCCATCGGAACACAAATTTGATTTTTATACTTCAACAAATCTGCCTCTAAAATAGTAAAGCCTCTAGCTAATCCAGCTAAGACATTCTCCCTGTGTTTCTTCAATTGAGGATTCTCCTTCTGCACTTCTCTGATTCTCTCAAGAAGTGTGGATTGGAGGGTAATGTTGGCTAGCTGACCAACTACCAGTTCAATTCCCGCTCTCGTCATTTCTTCAACTAACATTTTTTATATCTGTCTTGAACTAAACAATTGCCCTAGACGCCTCCGAATCAATGCGTCGGCCACCACATTGGCCATCCTTAGATGGTACAAAATCTCACAATCATAGTCTTTTACCAACTCCAACCAACATCTTTGGTGCATGTACAAATCCTTCTGAGTGAAGAAATACTTCATACTTTTATGGTCAATATATATTTCACACTTTTCTCCATACAGGTAGTGCCTCCATACCTTTAGTGCGAATACCACCGCTGCCAGTTCCAGGTCATGAGTGGGATACCTTTATTCATACTCCTTCAACTGTCTAGAAGCACATGCTAACACCTTTCCAGCTTGCATCAGTACACAACCCAAACCCTACCTCGAAGCATCACAGTAGACCACAAACTTTTCCTTGTCTGATGGAAGACTCAGTACTGGAGCAGTAATCAGTTGCCGCTTCAACTCCTTAAAATTGTTCTCACATCTATCTGTCCAAATAAACTTTGTCTTCTTACTCGTCAACTCAGTCAATGGTGTTGATATTCTGGAGAATCCCTAAACGAATCGCCGATAGTACCTTGCTATCCCCAGGAAGCTTCTAACCACTGGTACACTGCTTGGTCTCGACCAATCTCTCACTTCCTCTATCTTGGTTGGATCCACAAAAATCCCCTCCTTACTAACAATATGGCCCAGAAATGTTACTTGGGGTAACCAGAATTTACACTTACTAAACTTATTGTATAACTTATGCTCCCTCAGACTTTGTAGTACCAAACAAAAATATTGCTCGTGTTTTGTTGTTGATTGGGAGTACACCAGTATATCATCAATGAATACAATCACAAAATTATCCAAATAATCCCTGAATACCCTGTTCATCAAATCCATGAATGTTGCTGGGGAATTGTTTAATCCAAAAGACATGACCAAGAATTCATAATGTCCATACCTCGTACGGAACGCGGTCTTTGGTATATCCCCTTCCTTAATCCTCAATTGATGATAGCCAGTGCAAATGCCAATCTTAGAAAAGACTGTCTTTCCTTGTAACTGATCAAACAAATCGTCAATCTTGGGCAGTGGGTACTTATTCTTAATACTCAGCTTATTTAGCCCTTGATAATGACCCATCCTTCTTCTTCACAAACAGCACTGGAGCACCCCATGGTGAGAAGCTTGGTCTAATGAATCCCAGATCTAGTAATTCTTGCAACTGAATGTTCAGTTCCTTTAATTCTGCTGGAGCCATTCTATAAGGTGCCCTCGATACTGGTTCTGCTCCTGGTGCCAATTCTATGACAAATTCAATCTCTCGGTGTGGTGGCAACTCTGGCAGGTCTTCTGGAAACACATCAGGAAACTCACACACCAACCTGGTCTCACCTGGTCCAACTGAAACAACCTTAGAGATATCTACTATGTTTGCTAAGAATCCTATGCAACCTTCTTGCAACCGGTCTTTAGCTTTCAATGCAGAAATCATAGGTACTCATGGTCCACTCACCGTCCCCACAAACACGAAGGGTTCCTCTCCTTCTTGCTCAAAAGTTACCATCCTTCGTTTGCAATCTATCGTTGCCTCATACTTTGTGAACCAATCCATTCCCAAAATCATTCATCACTAGTTCAATCAAATCTACAGACAACTCCCTCGTATCTATCTCCATTGGTAACACTCTAACCCACCTCCTAGAGACTACTAGTTCCCTAGTTGGAAACAAAGTTCTAAATCCCCTAGCATATAGATCACAGATGGTCTATCACTCTAGCAGATACAAATGAATGAATAGCTCCTAAATCAATCAACACAGTAAACGAAGAACCATCACTAGAAATTTGGCTTGTCACGACCGAGGGACTAGCCTCAGCTTTGGTCTGGGTCGGGTATACACTCTGGCTGGAGTGAAGCTATCGCTCCTCTTTGGTTCCTCTTTCTTCACGTGTGGACAGTCTTTCCTAAAAAAACTGACACTCCCACAAACAAAACATGATTTAACTCTACACTCTCCCAGATGGCGTCACCTACATCGCGAACACTGTGGGAAGCTTCTCCAGTTCTCTCCCCTACCCTAACAGCCACCAAAGGCACCCCATGCCCTCTTATCTGGACCAGGAGGAACAAAAGGAATCCAAGGACTTTCTCTTCTACTCACTAGGGCCACTACCTCAGCCAGAACCAGTGAAGGGAGGCAACATCCTCTGAGTATCACGCCTTGTGGAACCTTCCTTCCATATCTGGTCTTCAGCACCCTCAGCAGAAAAGGCTTTTTCCACTACTTGAGCTCAAGTAATAGTCCTTGGATCCAATGTTATCTTGACATCCCGGGCTATCATAACATTCAATCCCCATACAAAACGACCCCTCCTTACCATATCAGTAGGCACCAAGTCTGGTGCGAATTCAGCTAACGGGTCAAACTCCAGAGCATACTCTATTACAATCATCCTTTTCTGAGTTAAATTAGTGAATTCATCCGCCTTCGTAGCTCGAACTACAATACTGTGATACTTTTCATTGAAAACGTCCCTGAATTCTTCCTAAGTCATAGTGACCACATCTCTCCTCTTAGACACAACTTCCCACCAGATGCCGGGATCATCTCTTAACATATAACTAGCATAAGTCACCCTCTCATTTCCTTCCACCCTCATAAAATCTAGAATAGAAGTAATCATGGTCATCCACTGCTCTGTTCGCAGTGGGTCCGAACCACCCTCAAAGGTGGGATGGTGCTGCTTTTTGAACCTCTCATATAGAGGCTCCCATCTATTCTCCATTACAAGCTGAGCTAGCCTTGAAGCCATAGCTTATGGAGCCTGTAATCCAACATATCAAGGGGGAGCCTGCTATCTCATCTCTCGGAGTTCATCCTCATTCCTTTGGAGCCTATCTTGCATCTCTACGAACATCTGTTGATAGTTTTGTGGGGTAGGTGGAGGGTCCTGACCCTAGTTGTTATCTTCGGCCATATTGCCACGAAATCAATTTGATCATTGAGGCATAACTTCAATATGCCTGCAATCAATGATGCCACATATCAGGCACGATAACAACATCCAAAGAAATCACCCCCCAATTCAATCGATCAATCACAAATAACAAACCAACATAATATACATATAGCATAATCATATAACAATCAAAGGGGTCGTTCCCTAGCATTATATACAAATCATGCTCTATATATAATTTAGGCAAATAGGGCAATTCAAATAAGAAAGTAGACAAGTATTTCACTTAATACCGACAAACCCTAAGTCGAGCTTGTCTTTGGCAACGAGCGTACGTGTTCGGTTGATTTCCAGGAACCATAAACCTTGGCATGCTCTGATACCAAGTTGTAACTCCCTACTGTCCTAGAGTCGTTACCATGTGGTTTTAAAGTGTGTATTTGACTCGCTAATCGAGGTGTTAGACCCAAAAGTGTGATTAAATTAATGTAAAGACTTATTTAATAAAACTTCTATATCAAAGGCTCAAACATTCATTAAGATCATGGAAAAGTTACATTGGGATCCCAAAATGTTGTTTAAGATATATTTACCACTCAAAAGTCATTTACATTGCGTTCCTCAAAAGTACCCCAATCGTGGTGGCCAGGTAGGCCAAACATGTATGCACTGCTCCATGCCCTCCAACTCATGCTTGGTCAACCTTTCCCTTGCTCTTACCTACACCATAGAGCTTCCGTGAGCTAAGGACCAGTAAGAAAACTTCACCACCATATCATATAAAAATTCATTTCAATAAGTGCATAACTAAACAAACACCACAGACAATCCACATGCATTCACTACAAGTCACAACAACGGCCTAAGCCGGTCAAGGTACGTTACCTAGCACCAAGTTCACGGTCTTAACTGACTTGGTGAGTACATCACTCTTAGATGGCCCTACCATGGTGGCCTACATTCATCATGCTTAATGCCGATCCCGGCACTTGTCGTTAGTCACAAACACATATATGACATAATAGTTACAAAGATTTAGACATAACACTAAGCAAAATACAAGCACAGATAGTCAGGCCAAGCCCTGCTCTACGTGCACAAACAATTTTTTTACCTTGAGTCTTGAGCTGATAGTATAAGGCAATCCCGAGCATGATCCTTAATCTCGAGCCTTAGCGGTATAACCTAGTCACAACTCAATAGTGGATAACCATCAAAACCTAAGCCAATTAAAAGCTTTGTAATAATGTACTAGCCTCCGGGACCTCGAATTTTACTAAACTGGGTAATAGAATTCTTCCAGAGCCCTAAAGTTTACATTCTCGAGTTAAAAAGCCTTATTTGGTAATTTATTCCTATGTGCACCACAGCGCCCCCTAATGGGTCGCGGCACGCCTCAAGTCAAAGGCTCCCAGCCCCCTTCATTCCCAAGGACATGGGACGCGACTCAGCCCTGAAGGGTCGCAGCGCACCTAAGCAAAAATAAAAATCCCCAGGCCCTGAGTTCATGCAGGTCACGACGCTCCAAGAAAAAGACCGCGATGTGACCCCACGAACCTAGATTTTCCAGCATTTTCCCCTACATTTTCCCGAGCCAAATTCACCAAAATTCATCCTAAACATGCATTAAAGCCAGAATTGAGACTAGAACTCACATTAACACAGTATGCGCATCTCAATTACCCCAAAAAATAATCATAAATCCTACCCCAACTCTACAACTTAAGCTGGCAATCAAAACCCAGTCAAAGCCTAAGCTAATCGGTAAATCCACAAAGAAATCAAGTCATGAAGCTTACCTCAACAATAATTTGGACCCCAAGTTCTGTATTGATCTCAATCCCAGCTTCAATCCTCAGAAAAGCTCTGCCTTCCCTCAAGTTTCCCAAAACTTCAACCAAAATTATGAGAGATTGCTAGAGATAGACCTAATGTGTGTGAGAGAGAGAGAGTAGCTGAGAGAGTATTTTCTTTCCTTATGCCTTTGCTCTCCTTAACTTCTACTGAAGTTTAGAACCCAAGACTAAGTTTGCCTCTTGGCATAAAAGACCACAAGTGCCCCTAAATCAAACCTTATCCTAATTTCTCCGAAGGGCGAAACCGTCATTAGCCACCGTTCTCGCTTAACCTCAAATAATACCATAAATCCCTGATTAATCCTGACATACCCCATTATCACCAAATAACTACCCATTACTCGATAAACCCTAAATACGCACTAAGTTTCCCTATATACCCCTAGGCTCACCGCGAGCCGAGTATTTGACCCCGTTATGAATTTTTCGCTAATCCGCTCACTAGGATCACCTCGAGCCAAATATCACGAATATATACACATAATAATGTGGTTTAAATCATATAACACATGCAATCACAGTTATATCCTCAATGAGTTAGAATTACAAATCTACCCTTATTAATAAGAACATGCCCACATGCATATTTAATACACCTAAACATGCATATCTAGTCCTATTATAATATAACTCACGCAATCAAATAATGATACATATATATCATAATTAAGTCACATAACAATGCAATTAAATCAATTATTGTCCTCTCGACACACTAATCAAGGCACCAAGCCTTATTAGCAAATTTGGGACGTTGTAGGAGAGTTGGTCGATGTTACTGCAGGGGATATAGGAGACGAGGGCGAAAGTGGTACTGGAGAGGAGAACAACGATGTAGAAGGAGGTGGAACCATGGAAGCAAGTGGAATATGAAACCATGCAGAGGTAGAGAGAGGAGCTTGTTTTTTGGGTTGAAAATTATTAAGGAAACCATGGTGGAAAGGAACCTCTAACTCATTAAAGGTAACATCTCTAGACACATAGACATAGCCAGTTGAGCTAACACACTTGAAACCTTTAAATGAGTCACTACAACAAAGGTTGACACATTTGACAAACCGAAAGCTAAACTTATGGTCCTGGTATGGTCAAATATATGGGAAGCAAGCTGCTCCAAATGTTTTAAGAATATGGTAAACATGTTTCTTGTGAAAAAGAACCTCAAAGGGAGATTTGTAACTCAAAACTGAGGTAGGAAGTCTGTTGATGAGATAAACAAATGTTTGAAATGTATCAGCCCAATATTTGAGTGGCATGGAGGCTTGAGCTAGGAGAGTCTAACCCATTTCTACAATATCTCGTTCTTGCGTTTTACTCTCCCATTTTTGGCAGACGTATAAGGACCAGAATGTTGAAACACAATAACACTTTCTAGAACAATGTTTGTAAAAGCTAAATACTCACCCCCATTCTAATCTAAGTGTTTTGATTTTCTTATCAAAATGATTTTCAACTAGTGTTTTGAACTAAACAAAGGCTGCTGAGGCATCAGATTTGTGTTTTAAAGGATATCTCCAAGTATACTAACTGAAATTGTAGATAAAATGGATATAAAAATGATAGTTGGTGTTGGAAATAACCAAAGTTGGACCCCAAAGATCCGTATGGATAAGTTCTAGAACCAACTTGGCTATACTTGATGAAAGTGAGTAAGGGAGTGCATGAGACTTTCCATGTTGGCAAGCATCACAGAAAAACTCGGTTTCATTAGATGAAATTTTTACATTAGAAGCAGCTAACACTTGCTTTAAGACTCGGGAAGAAGGGTGGCCTAAAGGCCTATGCCATACATTATTTTTGGAAAGTAAAGACTCATCGATCACAAATCGATTTACATTTGATTGAGAGATAACTGAGCCTCCAACAAAATAGTATGTCTCAAAGAAACTTTCAGCAGCAAGATTGGAGGATGGTGGTGGTGTGAGTGTGGTTGTGTCTAGTTGGTAGAGACCATCCTTAAGTGTCCCTTGAAGTTGCACCTCCCTTGTAATTTTTTCCTTCATAAAACGACAATCAACATGAAATTCTATTAGCACATTATTATCAGCTGTGAGTTTAGAAACATTAACGAGATTTTTGGCTATCTTAGGAACATGTAAAAGTCTCTTAAGAACAAGTGGATTATCTTAGTTAGTAGCCAAACAACTAGACCCGACATTAAAAATTAGGAGCGTATTACCATCCCAAACAGTCAATCGATCCTTATCACCATAGGGAGTGTGTTGATTCAAGTTGCCAATGTCAGTAGTGAGGTGGTTAATTGCACCACTATCAACAAACAAAACATCATGGTCAATGGAATTAGGATAGGCAACAAATGCCGAGGGTGATGAGCTTTGGGAGGCTTGAGTAGCTCGAGGGTATATTCCCATGAAGGAATCATCAAATCTGTTGTAACAGATAGCGATCGAGTGGCCATATTTTCCATAGACCTGGTAAGTGGGGCGAGAGCCTGAGTTACGTCCAACCCTGCAATAAGAGTGGGTACCACCGCCTCGATCACCACGGCCGGGCCGCGAGCCATGACTGCCAGAGGACAAGTGGGGAGCGGAGTGCTTAGTATGAGAAGATGAAGGAGACTTATGAGCATAATTAGCAATGGGGGAATCCTTTAGGAGCTTAGAGGACAGCGAAAGAGAATTCAGCCATTCCAAGCGACTATCAAAGGTCTACTAAATATCTTGACGCTCAGGCCATGAGAGAGACAAATGGGCCTCCAATTGAACAACGATGGACAAATATTTTGAATCCAAGCCATTCAACACATTAGTAACTAAGTAAGAATCAAGGTAGGGGCTACTTGCGAGAGCCAAAATGTCAGCTCTTGTGCGTGGTCTGGAACTTAGTCCGAGTCTCATCCATCTTAGTCTTTGACTAAGTGCCATAAAGGGTGTCCAAAGTGTGTCACAAACCGGCAGCAGATTGACAACCCATGGCTTCAAAAGCAATGGTCTTGATCATGGAACCATACAACTAAACCATGAGAAGATGGTCATTGACAATCCAACTCTCTAGTTCAGAGTTTCGACACAGAGTAGAACTCGGAGTGCCAGTGTTGACATGAGGATAAATAAACTCAGGAGGACACATGCCATCAAAGAAATCAAAGATTCGATGGCCCTTGATGATAGTGGAAACCATGGTTTTCCATAAGGTGAAATTGGTTCGATCCAACTTCAGAACAAAAGGATGGCTTAAAGTGCCACCAAAAGAAGAAATCAGAGCTAAGTGAGAAGGGGAAGCTGAAGCGTTGTTGAAAGAAGCAGCAAGCAGCACCATTGGAGTATAGGGTACAAAGGTCACGGTAGTAGAACCAGCAGACCCAGCAGTGGTGGTGGAAGTGAAATCGTCGTGCCTAGTAGACATAGCGACAGTGGCCTTTGGAGAACTCTCATACCCAGATAAAGTATAGTGTAGAGAAAGGAAAATGAATATCACTCATCTCAAATGTAGTTGAGGCCTCTATCGGTATATATATTGGCAAAAAGAATATTACAAAATCTATATAAGAAATGAGTAAGCCATTAGGCTCTTTACACATTATAATTCATAATAGAAAGGTGAGTTTATAGTAACAACCTATAACAAATTCTATACAATTAGTGATATGAAAATCATGGACCACAGAGGCAATAATGCTGAAATGATGAGCTGATGTGTAGGCTGACATGGCTGTGACCTTATATATTTACAGGCCATGTAGATCAATTGTTTGAAAAGAGAGTTGGATAGTATCGAAGGTGCAACTCTTGCCAACACTTTCACCCAGGCATCTAGGATGCATCTAACTATAAGATCTTAAACGACCTGATATTAATTTTTATATCTTTAAGATCTCCATATTTTTACAACGAGATTTTCCCTTCAGGCATTCATTGCTCAAGCCAGGGCTGAACACAAGATGAGGTCCTAACTCGTACAAGCCAAGAAGAGAGAACCCAAATTGAGGAAAAGTGTACCATGCTCAAGGAGAGGAAACATCAACTTGAGGAGAGGAATACTCATCTCGAGACCAAAGTAAAGCGGCTCTAGGAGGAATCAACATTGCTCGAGGCAATGAGAAAAATTCAACAGAACAGGCCCTCAAACTTATCAAGATTCGAGAGGGACTTAAGTATGAGGACGAAGCCCTCAAGGACAAGGAGAAACAATATATTGAGGATGTATTCTATTGAGATTGGTGTTACAACCAGGAAGCTAACTATTCCTTCCTCAACGAAGAGTTCAGAGATCGACTAGCTCGAGAGCCCGCAGAAACTACTAGAGCTACTGCAAACGGGGGGGGGGGGGGGATAAGGTGTCGTCTTGAGGAGCTGGAGTTTAATATGATTCATATATATATTTATTTGTTTTTATTCTTAAGGATTATTAAACCCATTGTAATTAGGCCCTGCAGGCTGAGGCAAATGGAGTTTCTCTTCCGTAGGTCGAGGATGATTTCCTTCAACATTTAGTTTGCCATTTTGAATACATCAAACTTAATTAATTATTAATTGTATCCTTTATTATGGAAAATCCAAACTTGTTAACATCCAGGATTAGTTCGTTTTGCTTAATAACTACCTGTTTTTATTCAGGTCATTTACCTGTTTAAGACAAGGATTTACCACTTTATAACTTACATGTTATTATCCATGTAATGACCCAACTAATTCTAAGATCTTGGACCATTAAAATGACTAGACATAGCCACTATTTTTTTGAGAAAACATACATAAGAAATATCCATAACTTTATTAAAACTTCAAAGTAAATATTGAAATACATAAATGAGCGGTATGTGATCCCATTGTTTTAAAATAAAACATAACTTTAAACTAAAGGAAATTGTTTACAAATATAAATATGGAAAATACATAAAAACATAATTTAAAGAGACTAAAAATAACGCCGTCCTCGAATCGTCACGTAGTCCATCGAATCCCTTCATCCTTAATAGATAAGCCAAGCTACCAAGAATCCTTCCGCCGCCATAACTATTTTCCTGCATACATAAAAAATAAAGGAGTGAGCCTAATGCCCACCAAGGAAAATTTACTAATGCATATAACATAAACATAAACATATGACTATAAAAACAAGTATTATAATGGCCATCATACTTCTTGGGGCTTGCTAGCTAGGAAATCATATACCCATAAATTTACGGGGCTTCGTTATCTAAACAAGTCATATGAATTTATGGGGCTCGTTATCTAAACAATCATATGCCCAAGGAATATATTATTGGGACTTGTTATCTAAACAATTTATATGTTTGTTATCTAAACAAATTATGTGCTTGTTATCTAAACAAAACATATACTTAAAAACTAAAAACATATCATACATATATATATATATAAACATATCAAAACATAAAAGCATAAAAAATCTATCCCATTTTCCTTACCAATACCAGGATATTTGAGAATAAGGACGGGATTTGGAACACTCCTAAAATCAACAATAAGAATGGTGAGTATTTCTAAAGAAAAGAGATGAAAAGAAGAGAACTAAACCACCAAGAAGAAACTTGCCGAAATGAAACCTTAAGTTCAAAGAACTTAAATACCTAACCAAGAATCGAAAACAACGAGTTAGGATTTGAGTAAAGAAAACTAAAGTAAACTAAAGAACCATACAGAAATGAACTTAAGAATAGGAATACCTTTGGATGTACTAGAACTGATCTACACCTTGATATTGAAAATGCACTCTATATCTCACTTCCCAAGTGTTTATAAAGCTTAAGATGATAAAGCTTTTATCCCAACTTAAGTGTTTATCACTCTATAGTAACCTTAGCAGCTTGAAGGCTCTGAACACAGCTTGAAGAATGAGAAAATGGCTGGGTACTAGGTCCTATTTATAGAGTTCAAGGTGTGGAAATATCTTCTTTTAGCTTGAATAAAATAATGAATATTAATTGAAAAATATTTAAATATTAGTTCAACAGGTGCTTAAGACTCGTTCAGAAACGTTCAGAGGCTAGTCAAGAGGTTAAGGATATTTTTAAAATTGAAAAAACAAACTTTAAAAAATACATAGGTGGGGCTGATATATCGCCCCCTATAGGCGATATTTCGCCTCTCCCAGTATTCTTGAGGCTGGTTCGATCGTTCGTGCAAAGTCGACGCGTTTTTCGTATCTTTCGTAGGCGATATATCAGCCCCTATGCTGCGATATACTGGCATACGTGAATATATTAAACACGTAATTGCACTTTTTCAACATAATTTGAATTGATTAATTAGGTTTGACTGAGTAATACGTGATTCCATCAAGTTTTGGAAGGGGCTAGAGCTTCTAGAAACTTCTATTTTTGAATTATCCACTTAAAATGCTTAAAACCTCAAATATACAAGATTGTGACAAGTGTCATGCTCTTAATTGTCTTGGAAGATTCTAGAGTTTCTAGAACTTTCTTTTATTTAAACTATAATTAAATCCTTAAATAAACATGCACACGACAAGTGTCATGTTCTTATTAATTCTGTCTAAACCTTATAGTATAATAAGACATCTTTATAATCAACTATATTAATCAAACCTTATGTTATAATTAATATTCTTAAGCTATAGGTTAAACTTATAAAATCTATAAGTGTTGCTACGAGTGTTCAACTAAGTCCCAGCTTGAACCAAACACCACACTATCTATCATATTATAACTACTGCTACTCCTGCTGCTGCCACTACCACCACCACCACCACTACTACTACGACTACTACTACTACTACTACTACTACTACTACTACTACTACTACTACTACTACTACTACTACTACTATCTAACTAACTAGCTTAGTAAAGTATTGGGACTCTAAAATTCTCCCCTTCTAAAAAGAATTTTGTCCTCAAAATTTACTTACCAAAAAATTCTGGATACCGTGCTAACATGTCTTCCTCCAACTCCCACATTGCCTCCCGTTCAGATCTATTACTCCATAGGACTTTGACTATCGGAAAAGTCTTAGACCGTAAATCCTTCATCCCTCTATCTAGGATGCTAACTGGTCGTTCCTCGTAACTCAAGTCTTTCTGGAGTGCTATCGTATCATACTTGAGGACGTGAGATGGGTCTGACACATACTTTCGTAGGATTGAGATGTGGAATACATTGTGGCTATCTGCTAGATCTGGCGGTAGGGTTAATCTATATGCGACTGTTCCCACTTTGTCCAATATCTCAAAAGGACCTATAAACCGTGGACTAAGCTTGCCTTTCTTCCCAAACCGCTTCACACCATTCATAGGAGATATCCTTAGGAAGACTTGATCTCCGACCTTGAATTCCACATCACCCCCGCTTGGTATCTGCATAACTTTTTTGATGGCTCTGAGTAGTGAGCATACATTTTCTAATCAGCGCTATTGCTTCCTGAGCTTTTCTAACATCTTTGGGACCAAGAAGTTGCCTTTCTCCTACCTCGTCCCAATGTAACGACGATCGACACCTTCTTCCATAAAGTAGCTTGTAGGATGCCATCCTGATCATTAATTGATTGCTATTGTTGTAGAAGAATTCTATCAGCGGCAAATACTTACTCCATGATCCTCCGAAATCAAGTACACAAGCGCGCAACATATCTTCTAAAATCTGTATGGTACACTCAAACTGACAGTCTGTCTGAGGATGGAATGCCGTACTAAGACTTAACTTGGTACCCATGGCTTGCTGCAAACTTCCCTAAAATCTCGATGTAAACACCGATCCTCTATCAGATGCTATTGTCTTAGGGATTCCATGCAGTCGTACTATTTCTTGAACATAAATGTTTGCGTATTGATTTGCTGTGTATGAAGTCTTGACAGGCAGGAAATGAGCTGACTTGGTTAATCTATCTATTACTACCCAAGTCGAATCATGCTGCTTACTTGTTTGTGGCAATCCCATCACGAAATCCATGGTTATATCATCCCATTTCCATTTTGGAATGCTAAGTGGTTGCAATAAGCCTGTAGGCCGCTGATGTTCTGCTTTCCCTTGTTAGCATACTAAACATTTAGACACAAATTCCGCTATATCTGTAACGACCCCAAATTCGCTAATAAGGCTTAAGGGCCTTGGTTAGTGTGCCAGGAGGGCATAAATGGGATTAGAGTGAATAATATTTATTTGAATGTGATATTGTGTGATTAATAGTGCTTAAATGATATTTTATGATAATTGATTATGTGATAATATGTAATAAATATGTTGTATATGTGAGAACCACATTATTATGTGGATAACTCTGTAGCCGGCGACTCGAGGCGATCCTGGGGCTAGATAGCGGGAAAAGTCACAACGGGGCATTATAATTGACTTCGGACAAGTCAGGGGTATTTTAGGTATCAGGTAGTGATTTAGACTATCGGGTGATGGAAATAAATATATGGAGATATATTTGAGGTTAGAGAGTTTAGGTGGGAATATTGGGGAAATTTACTATTTTGCCCTCGGGGATGTTTCCAGTACCCCAAGCTTTGGGATTAGTCTAATAACCTAAGGATATACTTGGAAGACTATAGAAAATAGTAGACCCAAAATTAGACCGATCATTTCCCAGCTCTTTCTCTCTCTTCTCTCTCTTAAGGAAGAACAACACTGAAATTTGAGGAGGAATTACTGGAATCAAGCTGAATCTTTGAGGAATTAAAGGGCTGAATTAGAGGTTGAGCTCAAGAACTAATCAAGGACTGAATTAGAGCCAAGGTAAGAATTGATTTTCGTTCTATGGTTAGGAACATTAAGAAAAATGGCTGAGTTTTTAATAGTTCTGATTTTGATATTCAAGGTGGAGTTTGAGGCTTGAAACTCTGAAGATAGGTCAGGGGATTCTTGGAGGAACGATTCTACAGTTGAGGTAAGTTTCAATTCAAAGTTTGATGATTGAATTTTAGTATTTCCATGGCTAGTTTTGAGTTTCTAGGTTTGAAATCTCAAAAATTGGAATTGGGATTTTGGTGAGTGCTAGGCTGGATTTTTGGTGGAATTGTGTTGTTTAAATCATTCTAATGATGTTGTTATTAATTGGTCTTGAGTTGGGAGCTTTGGGATGGCCTAAAGTGAGGTTTATAGGTTGAAAATGGTGGGTTTTTCTGGGTTCGAAGGGTCGAGCCGTGGCATAGTTCTTGGTGAGTCGCGGCCCTTGGAATTGAGTTGTGTTGAGGAAGGAGGGCGGGCCGCGGCATGGTCCATGTAGGGCCGTGGCCCTTACCTATTTTTGTGTTTTAAGTGGGCTCTGTTTGGGGCCATGCCGCGACATGGATGGACTATGCCGGGGCCCTTAAGGGATTTTGGGATTTTGAGATTTTAGGCTTGGGAATTTAACCTAGGGTGCTCGGGATTGAATCTTTTACCATATTTGGTGAAGTTCAATGTTTCGAGGACTAGAACTTGGTTTAGAAACTCATTTAAGATTGTTAATGGTATCCTTCATCATGGTTGTGACTAGGTGCTAAGCTAGGGCTCGAGGGTCGAATCGCGTCAAGGAGTATCGCTCGTAACTAATTCATCTAGAAGCCAAAGGTAAGAAAACTACACCCGGTTGAATATTTGGACGGGACTAAGGGCTCCCTGATGTATATGATTGAAAGAATGGTATTATGCCATGTAAATTGTAAACCAACAGCCTAAGTGTGCCACAGTTAACTTGTGCAATTGGCATGGCTCGGACACTGGTATCCGAGGACAGCTTATTATGCACTGAGCTCGGTTTAAGCGGGCCGGAGTCAGTGGGTTAAACAGAGGGTGCGACCTAAGGTGTCAGCCCTAGTATTTGTGTTAATTGATTATTATATTTGGCTATGAATGCGATTAATCAGAGTGTTGAATAATCTAAGTATAGATGAAGTTATTTGTACCTTGAAGTATGCTTATATGCTATGGATTGAATATTTGAACATGCTTATTAGAATATTTGTTTGAAAATATTGTATATGCTGTGTATGTTGTTTTCTTGCTGGGCCTTGGCTCACGGGTGCTGCGTGGTGCAGGTAAAGGCAAGGGAAAGATTGATCAACCTTGATTGGAGAGCTTTGCAAGGTGACTGTACATGTCAGGCCGCTCTACCACCACGGTTGAGGAGATTACAGGGACGAGAGGACCAGAACCTTGTATTTTGCCTTAGTATGGTTAATGGTTACTCTTAACTGTTGAATTTTGTAAACCAACTTTTAAACATTGTACTTTTGGGGATCCCTTCTGTAAATTGTTTATAACTTATAAAATGTATCTTTTGAGGCCAAAATGTCTTTTAGCCCTAGAACAATTTAACTAATGACACGTTTTGATTAAACGACTTGATTAGCAAGTCTCACACCTTTATAAATACATAGTGTAGTGGTCTTGGCTATCCTGGGCATTACAATATCCTTCTTCATTCCTGGCCACCAATATATTGCCTTAATGTCGTGAGTCATCTTGGTTGACCCTGGGTGAACTGAGTATGGGGTATTGTGCGCTTCTTCTAAAATCTTCATCTTCATCCCTTGATCATTCGGCACACATACCCAATCCTTATATCTCAATAACCCTTGTCCTGATATTGAGAAATCTGTGGCCTTGTCTTCTTTAACTGCATCCATATGTACTACTAATGTGTCATCATGTCCTTTCCCAATCCGTATTTCTTTTAACAAACTTGACTAGATAGACAATTTAGCCAGCTTACTGATGACTACTTCTATTCTGGCACTGATCAGCTCCTACTGTAGCGACTTTTCTATTCCGGCTAGTGCTGCTAGACTTCCATAACTCTTTCTACTTAGCACATCAGCAACTACGTTTGCCTTTCCCGGGTGGTATAGGATTTCACAATCATAATCCTTCACTAGTTCTAACCACCTGCGCTGCCTCATGTTGAGCTCCTTCTGAGTGAAGAAATACTTTAAGCTTTTGTGGTCCGTTTAAATCTCACACCGTTCTCTGTAAAGATAATGGCGCCAGATTTACAATGCAAAGACCACCGCTGCCAACTCCATATCGTGTGTTGGATAGCGTTACTCGTACTCCTTCAGCTGCCTTGAGGCGTAGGCTATCACCTTGTCATTCTGCATGAACACACAACCCAACCCTTGCTTCGATGCATCACAGTAGACTACAAACTTGTCGTTGGGTGTCGGTACACAAAGTACTGGTGCTGAGCACAACTTATCCTTAAGCATCTGGAAGCTCTCTTCACACTTATCAGTCTAGTTGAACCTTTGCTGTTTCCGGGTCAGGTTGGTAAGCAGAGTGGCTATCTTAGAAAAGCCCTCAACAAACCTCCGATAATAACCTACTAATCCCATACAGCTTCTTACCTCTGACGCGTTCTTTGGTCTTGGCCAATCCTTCACAACCTCTACCTTAGATGGGTCTACTGCAACTCCATCCTTGGATACAATGCGCCCGAGGAATGCTACTTGTGAAAGCCAAAATTCGCACTTCTTGAACTTGGCGTAAAGTTGATGCTCCTTTAGTCGTAACAAGATCAATCTTAAATGTTCCTCGAGCTCGATTTCGTCCTTTGAGTATACCAAGATATCGTCGATGAACACTACGGTGAATTTATCCAAGTAGTCCTTAAAGACCCTATTCATTAGATCCATAAATGCGGCTGGAGCGTTGGTAAGACCAAAAGACATAACTAGAAACTCGTAATGCCCATAACGAGTTCTAAAAGCTATCTTACGAATATCCTCTTCCCGTACCTTGAGCTGATGATACCCGGACCGTAAATCAATCTTTGAGAACACGGTCACTCCTCGGAGTTGATCAAACAAGTCATCAATCCGGGGCATCGGGTACCTATTCTTAATCGTCACCTTATTCAGCTCGCAGTAATCTATGCACATTCGCATGCTTCCGTCCTTTTTCTTCACAAATAGAATCGATGCTCCCGATGGCGAATGGCTCGGTCTAATAAAACCCAAATCTAAGAGTTCTTGTAGCTACGTCTTTAACTCCTTGAGTTTGGTAGGTGCCATTCAGTATGGTGCCTTGGAGATAGGATCGGTGCCCGGTACTAGTTCGATTGTGAAGTCAATTTCCTGAGTCGGCGACAGCCCTGGTAAGTAGTCAAGAAATACTTCTGGAAATTCCTTTACAATGTGAACGTCTCCAACCTTTAGTGGTGTTTCCTTTACCACATCCGTGACGCTAGCTAAAAATGTGTGACATCCTTTTTCTATCATCCTCTGAGCTTTGAGAGATGATATCAGCAGTGTGCGTAGTTCTAAAATTTGTCCCATAAAGCAAAATCTCTGGCCGTCAGGAGCCTCGAATATCACTTGCTTACGTCTGTAGTCGATGGTTGTGCCATGCCTTGCTAGCCAGTCCATGCCTAGTATCACGTCAAAGTCTTTGATCTCCAATTCTATCAGGTCTCCTTCTATTTCTACGTCCTCAATCTTGATTGGTACGCCTCGTACTATCCATGATGATAGGACTACTTCGCCCGAAGGCAACTCAGTTACAAACCTAGTTCTAAATCTTTCACAAGGTTTGTCTAATTTATCTATGATTCCTAATGAGATATACGAGTGAGTGGCTCCCAAATCAAATAATACAGAACATATATTATTGAGGATAGAAATCTGACCTGTGACCACTTTATTGCTAGCGTCAGCTTCTACTTGGGTTAAGGCAAATAGCCTGGCAGGAACCATCTTATCTTCCCTTTTTCCCTCTGGCTTGAGCTGAGGACATTGCCTCTTCTTGTGATCTTCCTGACCACAATTGAAGCATCCCTTGGTGTTTGCATGACACTCACCATGATGTTTCTCTTGGCACTTAGCACATTGCGGGTATTCTACATAACCCGGCCTATTACCTCCATTGTTCGTTCGTGCCCTTTTATCATTGTCGAACTGCTTGTTGTCAAGATGCTTTCTTTTCTGACCATTATTGTTGTTGGACTAATTGCTGTTGTTGTTGTGGTTATTGTTCCAACCATTTTGAGGTTGACTCTGCTGTTTAGGCTCAGGTTTACTGGTCTCCTCTTTACTAACATTCGCCTGAAGCCTTTATACTTCTATTGCCGTTTCTAGGACATTGGCATAGGTAGTATTTCCCGGGTTTGCTAGCTTAACCCCTAGCTCAATCTTTGATCAAAGTCCTCTAATGAACTTGGTCACTCTCAGAAAGTTAGTTGGAACCATTTCTGGTGCAAACATGGCTAATCGGTCGAATTGCCAAGCATATTTTGCTACTGATAACTTCCCTTGCTTTAGACCAGCGAACTCCTCGACCCTTGAAGCGATGACTGCTGAATTGTAGTACTTTTTGTGGAACAGCTCCACAAATCTAGTCCAATTCATGGTGGTGACATCGCGAGTCTACTGAACTAAGTCCCACCATATTCTAGCATCCTTCTTTAGTAGAGATGAAACACAGGATATGCGGTCCGCGTTGCCGAGATTCATGTGCACTAGGATCGGCTCCATATTTCTGAGCCATTCTTCCGCCTCGAAGGGGTTTGTTGTCCCTTCAAAGTTTGGAGCATGTTGCATACAAAATCACTCATAAAATGGCTCCATATGCTGAGCTGGGTATGGCGTATAGTTCACCATTGGCCATCCCCCATAAGGACCTACTTGATGGGGTGCTTGAGCCATTTGCTGGGGATGCGGTTGCGGCGGAGGCGGAGGCAGAGGTGGAGGCTGAGCCTGAGCCTGAGCCTGTTATCGCTATTGTTGCAGTAATTCCTCAACTTTCTGTCGTAGTTTGGCAATTTTTGCAGTGTTGTCAACCGGTGGCGGCGGCGGTGCATTTTGGTTGGCAGTAGCACACACTCCCCTTCTGCGAACTGGAGGGGCTTCATTGCTCTTAGGAACAACGTTGGAGGCATTGGCAATGGTGCGAGCAGACCTTTCTGAGCGACATCTTCAGCGAAGTTCTAACAGTTGAGAGAAACATGTTAGAACTTACCCTAATAGGCTCTAAGGCAAAAACTTAATCTAAGAAAACATAACTCAAACCTATTAATTATGATTTCTTATGAAAAATTATATAAGCCTTCTTTATCATTAGAGTGTGTTTCTATACTTAGAAAAATAAGCCATCTTTATTATTTTCTAAGTTTGCTTTTAATCATCCTATATGACTTAATTCTCAGGCTCAAAACTCGTCGTTGTTCCAAAGTTAACCATATTGAGGGAGAGTTGGGATCAGTAAAATTGTTCTTACTACTATGGGCCCCTTACTCTCAATATAGAACCCGGTTCATTAATTTGTATCCACCCTCACCGAATTTGATCATTATTTATTAGATTTATTATTTATTATGATTGCAAAAGAAAAATCAAACTCATACATGTCATCAAAATAACAATGATATTTATTTGGAAAAAAGTTTTCACTAAATACAATCATAATAGAAAAAATAATAAATAAAATAAATAAAGAAACTAATCTATTCTAAAAATCGGGATCTAATACATCTGATCCTTCATCTAACATGTCATCATCTATCTCCTCATAGTCATCATTATCTTGAGCCTCAAAATGCCCTCGAGGAAGATTCATAAAGATTCTATGTTTTTGCTCATTTGTGAATTGGAATTCCATCTTAGAGGTGAACCTAAGTATGAGAAAATAATATCTCATAGCTACTGGTAATTCATCTTCATCATCTATAGTCTTCCATGTATCTTCTAAGGCTGCAATTACAGTAGGATAATCTTTAAAAAGTCTAATCACTAATGACACCATGTTTTTTGTAGAAATTCATGAACATATCGCTGTCAAATTGAGTTCCGTTGTTGGATACAATCTTCCTTGGTAGTCCATATCGACAAATTATATTTTTTACCACAAAATCTAACACCCTTTTTGAAGTAATGGTTGCTAGCAGCTCAGCCTCTGCCTACTTTGTAAAGTAGTACACCGCGACCACAACATAGTAATGATCCAATCAATCCTATCCCCAGATTACAAATGGCCATAGGGATGAAAGCATAGTCAGCTTGATGGGTGAAGCTCGGGTTATTGTTAAGAAATGCTAACACTTGTCTCACTTTTAGACATATGAGACCGAGTCTTTATCCATGGTTGGCCATAAATATCATTGCCTAAGGATATTCATGGCAATATTCTAACCCCCAGCGTGGTCCCCACAAAATCCTTCATGGTCCTCCTTTAATATTGCTTGATATTTTCTGGGTGAAACACATCTAAGTAATGTCATGGAATGTCCTCTCCTATATAATATTCCTTCGATCAGAATGTACCTCAGGGTTGGGTAAAACAATCTCTGAGCGTCCTTGCGGTCTGCGAGTAATCTCTTAGAAGTGAGATACTCAATAATTGGAGTAATCCAGGATGAACATATATGTATTAATTCGACTCTTCCTAATTCTTCTTCAATACTCGGCTTTCCAAGAAATTGTCCGCCTCTTTGGTTGTTGCAAGCTGAGCTAAAGCATCTGCATTAGTATTATTCTCACGCGATACTTGCTCTACAGAATACAAATCAAAATATGATAATTCCTTTTTTGCTTTGGCTAGATATGCTTCCATCTTTACCTCACGGGCTTGATACTCGCCCAGAACTTTATTTACAACGAGCTGTGAATCACTTTAACATTGTATGACCTTTGCTTTCAATTCCCAAGCTATTTGTATCCCAACCAATAATGCCTCATATTCATTTTCATTGTGTGAGGCACTAAGGCCAAATCTTAAAGCCGAATGGAGTCGTTGTCCTTCTGGAGTAATCAATATTACTCCAGCTTCGGACCCATGTTCATTGGAAGATCCATCCACGAACAATTTTCATAGCTCTTGCACTGGTTCTCTAATTGGTTCTTCTTGAAAACCCAAGCATTATGCCACAAAGTCTGCCCCTTTAATTGCATATTGTGTTTTATAAATTATCTCGAATTGACCGAGGTTTATGACCCATTGCAAAAGTTTTCCCTATTGGTATTAATTTGAATAAAATTAGGGATGCAGCAGAAAGGGGTGGTTGTAATGCCCTACTCCCCTAGAGTCATTACCATGTGGTTTTAAAATGTGTATTTGACTTGCAAATCGAGGTGTTAGACCTAAAAGTGTAATTAAATTAAAGCAAAGACTCATTTAATAAAACTTCCATATAAGAGATTTGAACTTTCATTAAGATCATAAAAAAGTTACACTGGGATCCCAAAATGTTGTTTAAGACATATTTACAACTCAAAAATCCATGTACAGTCAACCTAGGCGACAAAATCAGACATTTACACCACGCTTCTCAAAATTACCCCAATCGTGGTGGCTAGATAGGCCAAACATGTACGCACCGCTCCAAGCCCTCCAACTGATGGTTTGTCAGCCTTTTCCTTGCCCTTCCTGCGCCATAGAGCACCCGTGAGCCAAGGACCAGCAAGAAAACTTCACCAACATAGCATATAAAATAGCTCATTTCAATAAGTGCTTAACTAATCAAACACAATAGACAATCCACATGTTTCCATTAAAATTCACAACGGTGGCCTAAGCCGGTCAAGGTGTGTTACCAGGCACCAAGTTCACGGTCCTAACTGAGCGGGTAAGTATGACACCTTTAGATGGCCCCACCATGGCGGCCGACATTCAACATGCCTATTGTCGATCCCAGCACTTGTTGCTCAATCGCAAACACATATATGACATAATAGTTACAAACATTTAGACATAACACTAAGCACAATACAATCACAGATAATTGGGCCATGCCCTGCTCTATGTGCATAGATAGTTTTTCTTACCTGAACTCCACAAGCTTTGGGTAAACGACCTAGATATGATCCCTGTCAAATGCTCAGATTAGCCCTAACTCACAATAATATGGAACCGCCATCAATTTTAGGTAAATAAAGACTTACGAACCTAGTTCTAGCATCCGGGACCTCGAATTCTCCTAAACCGAGTAGTAGAATCCTTCCCAAGCCCCTAAGTTTGAGTTCTCGAGCTTAAAACTCCTAATTGACCAACATTCTCTATTTGAGCCACAACGCTCTGGGCGTCGCGACCCTCTACAAGTCAAAGAGCATTCCTAGGAATTTCCTTAGACATGCGCCGCGGCGCAAACTACCCAGCGTCGCGGTGCCAAGGAAATTCAGCGAACTCCCTAGGACTCTGAGTTCATGTTGGCCGCAACGCTCCAAGAACAACGCCGTGGCGCGACCCTGCGAACTCAGAATCCCCAACTCTTTTCCTGTGTTTTCCCCAAACTAAACTCACCAGAATTCAATTTACACATGACTAAACATGAAAGTTGAGTCTAGATTTCACATTAACACATCATGGACATCACAATTACCCTAAAAACTAATCATAAATCCTTCCCTAACTCAGAAACCAAAGCTAACACTAAACTTAGCCAAAACCTAACTTAATCATAGAAATTCACAAAGAAAATAGGTTTTAAACCTTACCTCAATAATGATCTCGACCCCAAATTGTCTCTTGATCCCAATCCCAACTTTAATCCTTCAGAAAACTCAGCCCTTCCCCTTCAATTTTCCAAAGCTCTCATCTAAGCTATGAGAGAGGGTGAGAGGGAGAACTAACGTGAGAGAGAGAGAGAGAGAGAGTAACTGGGCTGAAAGTGTTTTTGGTGTTTCTGGTTACTTCTTGCAAGCTTTCTAAGTTATCCCTTGGCACCAAAATGACCAAAGTACCCCTAGGTCAAATCTTGCTTTTTAACGCCCCAAGGGCAATACTGTCATTTTCTACCTTTCCCGCTAATCTTCATGTAGTCCTATAAATTCTCAATTAATCTCGAGTACGCACTACGTTCCGAAAATACCCCTAGGCTCACCCCGAGTTGGGTATTTGACCCCGTTGTGACTTTTCCGCTAATCTGCTCACTAGGATCGCTTCGAGTCAAATATCGCAAATATATCCACATAATAATGTGGTCTCAATCATATAACACATAATTACATTTATACCCTTAACGGGCTAAAATTACAAATATGCCCTTATTAACAAGAACGGGTCCACATGCATGTTTAATACACATAAACATGCATATATATATATTCATATTGCCATATAAATCATGTATGCCACATCATCACACATATATCCAATAAATTCCACATATAATTCCAATTATGCCCTCCCGACACACTAATCAATGCACTAAGCCTTATTAGAAATTTACGACGTTACAGTGGTCGTTTTAAAAATCATTAATACGGAGCCAGGATTAGTACATATATTTATACATTAATTCTACACAGAAAAAAGGGAAGAAGAACACCTCTTGATCCTATCAAGAGTCCTTGGGTCTTTTTGTATAATCAAACAATCTTCCTATCCAGCGAAGACTTACACTGCAGTCTTCCAAGTCGTTCCTCAAACACACAAGGACATGTGTGAGGACATAAGATTCATTGGTTTGATTATTTAGGCTCTTTAGATGTTCTCGGCACATAAGATCTAGTGACTTTGGAGAAGAGACAAGGCATTTGAGAGTTGTAGAAGATTTTCGGGCTTAGAAAATTTCTATCGACAGTTTCTAACTTATCTTCTCATTCAACTAATTAAAAAGATCAGATCTTTATAAACTTATAAAGATAATATAACATTTTTATTTTATTTTAATTAATTCATAATTGATCTGTTATATTTTTATTTTAATTAAATTAAAACAATAATTAAATAAATAAATAATATTTAAAATTCAAAATTCAAATCATAGGGACACGTGACATATGTGCGTGGCGCCCCTCATTGTGCAAGCACAGTGAGTGGCGTGTGCCACACACTTGTGTCCCTAATTTCTCTCATTTATTTGTTTAATTAAGTTTAAGATAACATATTCATTCCAAAGTAATATAAATATTATTTTTAAAAAATTATAAGTTAATTCAAAATTAACCTTATCGTAATTTATGAGTTTGAATAATTATCTTATACTAAGAAAATATTTAACTCTCTTTAATATTAATCCAGCCACTAATTAATATTAATTTCAACTAATATAAACCTTTTCAAATAAAAACTAATTAGTCAAATAATTAATTAATTGCACACAATTATCAGATAATTATCACTTTGCCCCAGAAAATTAATTCATTTGCAATTTAGTCATTTTCTCCATTAATCTTGCCTTTGACATCATTACTCTTGACAGTGTATGAAAAAGGCGACTCAGGGACCATGGACCTATAATACTACGCTCCAATAAACTAGACTATTAATTAAACTCTTTAATTAAATATCTTATTTATAAATTATATTATTACTCCACTATAAATATGGAATTGCACTCTCAGTAATTATAGAATTATATTTATAGAATAATTTCTTATACTCCATTAATATAATCAACGTATGTAGTTCTGTCCTCCAATTATTGGTTCGCTAATTAGAGCTGGTCAAGAATTACCATTCCACCCTTCTATTTATCTCTTGTCCCTAATTATTCACCAGTGAATAATTATTCTATAATCATATTAGAAATTTGGGCTCAATAACTATTTAGTCCCAGAATTAACCCTTAAGGGAACCAATATTAGATTCGTTAGGAAAGTATGGATTTAGTTGACGCGGTTTTTCGCCAACAATGGATTAAGAAATCTCAAAATAGATGATTAGGCTTTTATGAAACCGTAAATAAAGAACACAAGAAGTTTTACGTGGTTCAGTGATTAATATTCACATTGTCCACGAGTCTATATGATTAGTTAGTGCATAGGATTTACACTGACTTAACAAACTACGATATGATCTTCTTACACATTATAGTGTTATGTCATTTCCAGAACATTAGCAAAGTGGATAAGATCGGATGTATTGATTACATCAAACTAGACCGATATTGACAGTAGATAAGATAAGAAGACATACTGTTATTATCTATTCCAGTCATATCATATAGTTTACCAGAGGTTAATTCAATCTCAATTCTGAATGGTTAGTTCTAACTGATTGTATTATTTGAGTTATTTGACTTGTTCATTACCTACTTACCCTACGGACTAGCCTATACTTACATCTTGGGAACTCAGTAGTATAATTGAGTGCGAGTGTTAATCATAGATATGAACATCTATTCTTCTGATGAAGAAGTAAAACGGTGGTTTCCTTTAAGTTTGGTTTGAGGAGCTAAATGATAGAGATCTCATTTAAGTAATTAATATTAGTTTACTGAAATATCATTTACAAGGAACTAAGTATTTTAAGGATAAAATACAAGGAGGGGTAAAACGATATTTTTGTCCCATCTCACTGTAGACCGTCTATTGAGGATTGAGTGATAATTATGGCTGTAACAATGGATAGCTAATAACGTATTTATATTGCTTATAGAGCATTCTATAAAATCAATAGAGCAATTCCGAGTCTTTAGTGGAGTCACAAGGAATTGATAAGTTAGTAAATTTATGATAACTTACTGAAGCTTGATTTCATAGGCCCATGGTCCCCACTGTACCTTGGATAAAATCATCTAGATAGTCTCAATTAATTGATTTAATTATCAAAGTTGACTAGGTCAATTTTGGATAGTTTCAAAAAAGTTATGCAATTTAGAAAAGAAAATAGATTTTAGGGTATATTTATTAATTAAGAAAACTTGGTGTCTAAATTAATGAATAAGTTTAAATCAAGGTTCAAATTTTAAATAATTAATTTGATAAAGGATTTAAATAATTAATCAATATAAAATAATACGAGCCTTGAATTTAAGTCCAACGGGCTTATAATTAAATGGAAAATTTCACGGGCCTAAAGCCCATGATAATTTCGACCTAATGGTTGATATTATCCATTATTTTATTGATTTTTTAATTAAATAAGTGACCAAATTGAGCATATAAAAGGAATGTTAAGTGAGAGTTGAACAGAGATGATCAGAAGATCTAGTTTCAATGCTTTAGGGTTTTAGACTCTCTCTACAGCAAAAGTCTTTTTCTAGGCCTCTATATTCTCTTCTCTTCTTCTCTTTGTATCTATCTCATGTGTTGTGAATTTCCCACTCTAGTCTAGGTGATTCTAAGGATATTGTTGAAGGCTGTGAAGAAATTTGAAGATCGGTTCAGTTTCTTGGTGATACCATGAGACAGAAAGGATTCAAGGGTTAGAAAAACTGAAGGAATGACTTATTTATTCCGTTGCATATAATGTAAGTGTTCTTATCATTATCTCTATTTAAATTCAATTATAGAAACATGTTCTAGGATTTCTTATATTAATTTGTTCAATATATGATTTACATGAAAATAAACAAGATCCTATATAAGTATCCCCAACACTTTGCATTTCAAAGTTTCTCTTCTTTTTTTTTTCTTTTTCTGAAACCATCAAACTTTTATTTGGAAATTTCTTCTCTAGATTGGTCCCTCGCATTTTCATCCTTCATAATCTTCCTAGATTCATTCGATTGAAAACTATAAGTTCCTATTTTCTTTTTCTTAAACTTCTTTTACGCGTTTCTATTCGTGTTTATGAAGCTTCTTGTTTTCTTATGGTTCTGTAAGTGGCTTTGGTTTTGTTTGTGTACCAAAATAAATAGCACCCCTTTATAGAACCCAAATATTTGAAAGAGTGGCAAAAATAAGTAGGCTTTTCAGGAATTTTCTGGGTTTTAAGGGTTGTTTGAATAAGAATGTCGACCTAAAATGCAGGTTTCTGGTCTTGAAATTGGGTAGCTTAAGAGTAACGTTTCCTGGGCAGTTTTGTATTAAAACTGACTCATAAAACCAGAGTTCTGACATGAGATTTCTGAGGTGACAGTAGTTTTTGATACTAGGGCACGTGACTTAGGAGCAGGCGTGGATACACGTAAGAGGGCCTTAATTACACTAGTCCGTAGAAGCTTTAGTTTGACGAATGTAGCTTTCAATATTTAGGTCGAATTCTCCCATGATCCTTGTCCTAGGTTACATCCCTAGGTCGCCTCTAATAATTAGCCTTGTTTTGTACCCAATCAAACTTAACCATTGCAAAATGACCAACCAAAAAGGCATAGGTATAGCTAGCTCCTCCTCCCAAGGAAATCAGGTCGCTGAAACCCCCATCCCCCATTTCGGACCAGTGGTGGAGAGGGAGATTGAGGTTAATACCTATAGTTTTTATGAGGTCGAGAGGATAGCCTCTCTAATAATTTTCATGCCCAGGTGAATAAAATAATGAGGGACCACGGGATCGAGACAGATCCTAAATTTTATGTGCGACCTCCTCCTGAAGGCAAGCGGAGCTACATTCCCTTGAAGGATGACTTCGATGCATGGAGCGACGAGAACCTGAAGGCAGGTGCATTCCTCCCATTGAGTTTGTATTTTATGGATTCTTAAATTTTGTGAAGTTAGCCCCGTTTCAGCTTCCCCACAATACTTATCATGTCATCGCGGGACTTAAGTATTTATTTCTTAAGAACGAGTGGAATGACCTCACTCCTGAAGAAATAATATATTTCTTTTGCCTTAAGGCCAATCCGGACACCAAAACTGGTGGTGATGGTTTTTACTACCTCACCAGATTTCAAAAAATAGCTAGCATCATCGGTCTCCCCAACCATCCAAATGACTATAAGGACCAGCTCTTTATGTCAAATGGGTTTTGGACGTGCAACTTCTGTTATTTCAACCGACCTCGTAAGTGTTTTTGCCTTAGCCTTATTAAAGTTTCTATTTTAATATTTTCTTTTTCTGATCGTTTTACTTTCCTGTCCAGCCATTTACAAGAGGTCCGTGACTTCTGAGGTCCATTTGAATCAATACCAGACTCTTGCCAATGCTCCCACCGCTTAAAAGGAATAACGAGTAGTGATAACAGATGCCAACATGTTGGCATGTGATCTGATAAAGAAGGGTCAATCTTTGGCTCTAAAACCTCGAGGTCCTCCCATGAAGAGGCCCCTGGCCACCATAGAGGATGTCGAGGAAGAGGTCACACCCTTGGTGCGTAGATGGGGTACTTTAAGCGACCAAGATAATAATCTAGGTTGGAGAAAGTCAGGGGAAACCGCTGAAACCTCTGGGAAAGGTAACATTAACAATGATAATAACCAAGTTGTTGCCAACTTGGTGCTAGCTTGCTATGATCCAAGAAAGGTTGTGACTAAACATCCCGAGGACCTAGACAAGGATGTCACTATGCAACAATGTGTCGATCTCCTGGTCCTTCGCCATGACTCTAGCCTTCCCAGAATGACTATAGTTGTAGACAATACGTTACAAATTATGCATCAATCTTTTGAACAGTATGGAACCAACCTCTGACCTGAGTATTCTTTAGATTTAGGCAACTTTTTCCCAGTTACCACGCAACTTGTGTATGATCCAAGTCTGGATAAAGAGCCCGGGTCTGAAAGGGTGCCCGATGTAGTTTCGTTAGAATTACCTCCACCTTCCATTATTCAGGAGTTAGAGGTTCCCTAAGAAGCTAGCCTGGCCCTCAATCCAGAATTAATTATCGTAGTTTCATCCTCTAGTTTGGACACCAAGACTCTTATTCTTTTTCCTTTTGTTTTTATTTAATTAAAATTTATCTAACTTGTTTTGATCATTTTGCAGAGGACAAAACAAACCGCAAGAATGCCTTTACCAATTCTAGTCCCATCGTTAAGAGGCAGTGGTTCTCGAAGAAGGCCACCTCTGGGGCTGGAGCTTCAACGGGAACTCAGGCCCAGGTCAAGAAGACCACGTCCTCCCAACAACAAGCTTCAATGGTAACGGTCAAGGATAATCCTCCCCTAGCTCCCCAGGCGACTGATTCTACAGTTCCCTAGATTATCCAGAAAGTTCTTCCTGTGTCCATCCCAGCTCCTCATATCGAGGTGGGAAAATTTCCCATCCATCTCCGAGCTCTATTCCAGGCCTTACCAGCCAAGTGGTTGCACATCTCAACTAGCTCTTCGTTAAGGAGATGGAAGCGATTGAGGGAGGGGTCGTCCGATCAATTCTAAACTCTGCCCTGGGATGTATGTGACTATGATTTTCATTGCTTGTTTCTCAAAAAATTTCTCCTATTTACCGTAGTCTAACCCTTCATTTATATTTCAATGCAGTTATGTTTTGCCCAGATTCGGGCTGGAGAACAAATCTGTTTCACCCTTGCTGCGACAGAGCAATCCGCGATGGAGCTAGACAAGGTCAAGGATAGGTGCAAGCAGATCGAAGATGCAACCTCTAAAGAACTGGAGCAAGCTCGCAAAAAGACTCGACAACTTGAGGCAGATCTAAAAACCTCCCGGAACAATGAGAAGATAGCCATGGCCCAGGCCATGGAAGTGATCCAAAGCTGCGACCAAAGGGAAAGTCGAGGAGCTCCAGTTGAAGGTCAAGAAAGTCGATGCATAAGTCGTAGAGCTCCAGCTGAAGGTTAAGGGAGTTGATGCAGAGCTGGCAGACTTCCTGGAAAAAATGTTCTATAAAGTCTAGTGCTTTAACCAGGAAGGTGATTTCTCCTTCCTGGACGCCGAGCTGTGGGGGCGATATCTCACCAAATTCTAGGATCAATTGGAAAAAGAACCGACCGAGACAGTGGAAACGACCTCAAGGGCTGGAGGAAATGAAGGGGAGGACAAGATTTCTTCTCATGAGCAAGTTATTGGAGCTCAGCGTTGAAGGCCTCTTCTATTTATGCTTTATATGTTTTTCTTTTTTCTTGGGGATATATTTTATCCATTGTAATTAGGCCTTATAGGCTGAGACAATTTTCCCTAGGGATCTATTCGAGGTTATATATCTTCATTTTATATTTACTTATCCACAATCTTTATTCATTTTCCCTTCTATTTATTGTTATTTTGTTTTAAACCTTTTAATTTTTTATACACATGCATAGTTACAGGGACTGCTTTAGATCGAAGAATATGCTTGATAGCTGACCAATTGTTCTTCAAGTCACGAACCTGGTTATATCGAGAGTTTTAATTGCCCAATTGCATGTACCTTCTAGTATTTAGGCCTTGTACCCAGTCTAGTCCGGGGTTTTTCCTTTGCTTTGAATTTTCTTAACTTTGTTCATATTCAGAATTGTCTTGAAAACTCGAGCTTTATAAAGCCCCAAAATTTCCAAATTTCAAAATTCTAAGTTGAAATTTTTTTCAAAGACTGAACTAAGGGTTTATCCCCCCCAAGCGACTAGAATTTATAAATATTCTAGATCACTTTTACAAAACGAACTCGTACAAAACAATATTTAGTGAAGAATTTGGTACTGTGTTTAAACTACACAACAACCTTGTTATTAATTGAAGAGAAAAGTTGTAGCGTCCCAAATTTGCTAATAAGGCTTAGGGCCTTGATTAGTGCGCCGAGAGGGCAATAATTGATTTAATTATGTTAATATGTGAATTTAATGATTATGTGATTAGAAATGCATGTTTAGGTGAATTAAATATGCATGTGGGCCCCATTTGCCTATTAGGGGCATATTTGTAATTTAAACCCGTTGAGGGTATGATTTTGAGCTATGTGCGGTGTTTCCGGCATGAGGAGAACCTGTCCCGCGGTGTTAGCAGAGAGTCACGAAATTGGTGTTTAGTTGTGAGATTGGTAACTACTAGTAACTTGAGGTTGGTGTTGTTACTGAAATAATAAGTAAAACGTGGTATTTTTGCAAAGAGTGAAAGGACTAGGTTTCCCTTGAGGTTTAGTATAGAAGTGAGTTAGAAGGAGGGGTAGAATGATCATTTAGGCGCTAAACTAGACAAACCCATAGGTGAAGGTTAGCTTTCACGTTCTAGGCTTCTCAAGAGTTCCTGGGTCCTTTGGTTCAAGCTTTCAAGAAGAAAGAGGAGAGCACAAGACTAGGCAGCTGGTTTTTTGAAGGAAATTGGAAGTGAATTCATTTGAGGAAGAGATTAGCAGCCATCCACACCTAGGAATCTCGAAATTTAAAAGGAGGTAAGGATTTCATTTCTATGGTTTAGGTCTTTTATGTTGTTCTTGAGGAATGTGAAGTTGATTTTTGAATTTGGGTTTTGGGATGAAGTTTTGAGGAACATAAGCTTGGGAATTTGAGGATTGAAGCTTGGAGTGGCATTGGAGGCAGCCTAGGGTCAAATTTTGTTCTAAAGGTAAGGATTCCTCCATGTTTTGAAAAGTTTCTGGTTTGGTTTAAGTTTTTGTAGAATTTTAAACGATTGATTGAAATTGAGTTTAGATGTGAGTTTGGATTGAGTTTTGATGCATATATGTTGTGTATGTGGTGTCATTTGGAGTTTTGGGACCCTTTGGGACTTGGGTACACTTGGGGCATGGCTTGGGTGAGTTTTGGTGGAAAAACCCAGTTTTCTGGGTTCGCGTAGGAGCGCCACAGCACTGGGATGATCCAGGGCAGGGGGCCTTGACTGGGTACCGCGGTGCTAGGCCATTTTCAGGGCCCTTAAATTTGTATTTTTAGGGCTTAGGCCCAAGGGGCTTGGGGATGATTTCACCACCTAGTGTGGGGAAAATTGGAGGTCCCGAGAGCACGGGATTGGTTTTGGGGATGAATTATAAAATCAGATAGTAACGATAATGTTACTTGTGGTTTGTTATTAGGTTACCATTGGGACTTAGGAGAGGAACGTTCTCGAAAGTCTTGATTGCTTACCTAACTGCTAGCACTCAGATTAAAGGTAAGGAAACTATTGTACCCGTAGAGTAGGGCGTGGCCCTATTATTGTATGTTAGGGTGTATCCCTATTGTTTGTATTGCAAGGCCTGGCCCTAATGTTTATGTTCAGTATATGTTAAAATATCTGTTGATATTATGTTATATGATGCATGTTTTTGAGCGAACGAAGAAGGCCAGGAACGACGAAGGCCGAGAATGGCAAGAAGCCAAGTATGGCAAGGGGCCAGGTTTGGTGTTGAGCACGCTGAGTGCAGGCCGCTAGGGAGAGATACTCTTAGGGTGCAAGAGCCACCCTCTCAGTGAAGACCGCGAACCCAGGGCCTGGTATATCGCCTTGGACGGTGTTGGCCGCTATGTGCTTAGCCCGTTGGCTATTTAGTTATATATTGTGAATTGTCATGTATGTATTATATGCTTTGTGTTGAGTTTTCTTGCTGGGCTTCGGCTCACGGGTGCTCTATGGTACAGGTAAGGGCAAGGGAAAGGACAACCAACCACGGGTACGGAGAGCGTGGAGCGACAGGTACATGTTCGGCCTACTTGGCTGCCACGACTAGGGTTATTTTGGGAAAATGTAATGTATTGGTTGTTTTGTCGCCTAGGTTGGCCTTACTTGTATTTTTGAGTTGTAAAGTATTTCCTAAACAGTATTTTGGGATCCCAACTGTGTAACTTTTTAATGATTTCAATGAATGTCCTAATTTTATAATTAGTGTTCTTTAACGAGTTTTGTTTCAGTTTAATCACACTTTTAACCAAAAAACCTCGATTACCGAGTTAGTGGTACATTTTTAACTCACTTAGTAACGACTCTAAGGAAGTAGGGTGTTACAAAAGTAAAGGAAATGGATTTTATAACTAAGCCTTACAAACACAATAACATAAACTGAACTAAAAAATAAGCCTTATCATTGATAGTATTTCTTCAATTATAATGTGTTGCAAGTTCGCAGAACTGCCTCTCCATTTGACCGAGCTAATCTGAAAGTACCTTCTCGCAAAATTTCCACGATCTGGTATGGTCTTTCCCAGTTCGGACCTAAAACACCATCCTTAGGATCCTTGTTGGCTAGGAACACTCTTCTAAGAACTAAGTCTCCCAGTTCGAGCTGCTGTCCTTTGACCTTTGAGTTGAAGTATCGGGTAACCCTTTGTTGATAGTGGGCAAGCTGGATCTGTGGTTCTTCTCAGTGTTCTTCAATTAAGTCCAGGGATGCTTGTAACAAATCTTGATTCCTCTCTTGGTCAAAATTTCTTTGCTCATATGAGGCCACCAAGGTCTCGACTAGGAGCATAGATTCACTACCGAAGGTTAGTGAGAAGAGAGTGTGCCCAGTAGAGGTGTGATGTGAAGGTCTATAGGCCAAAAGTACTTGTGAGAGTTGTTCAGGCCACAACCCTTTAGCATCCTCCAATCTCTTTTTTAAGTTGTTCTTGAGTGTTTTTGTAACGCCCTAGTTACCCCAAGACCGTTACGGTGAACTTTGAACCGTTAATTTAACTCGCTAATCGAGTTCTTTGATTAAAAACGTGCTTCTAGGTGCTATTAATAGGCTAAGGTGGAAAACCAACCAAAAGGAAAGGATATATTTTATTTAAAACATAAAACTGTTCATGGGCCCATAAAATCATTTACAAGTTGTTTACAATGCAAAATGGTCACTACATTATAAAATTTACAACCCGCCGATCTAAACGACAAAAATAGGGTAAACCCCCTAGTTTCCCTGAGAACTCCTTGGCCGTGGTGGTCAAGCGGCCGCATATGTACACATCACCACCTAAGCTCTCCACTCACGGTTGGGTGAGCTTTTCTTTCTCTTTACCTGCACCACATAGCACCCATGAGCCAAAGCCCAGTAAGAAAACACAATAATCCAAGTATATAATATCAAATGATGATCATGATAATCATACGAGATTATAGCTCTGAACAGATGAGTGATTTAACACTTGATGTTCTAGTAAACCATAATGAGTGACTGACGAGCAAGTCACTAGCTTAAACAAATGAGTGACTGATGGGTAAGTCACTAGCTTAAACAGATGAGTGACTGATGGGTAAGTCACTAGCTTAAACAGATGAGTGAGTGATGGGTAAGTCACACGGGGCTCGACACCCACAGCCATGTGATTAAATAGTCACTGTGGCTCTAAATAACTAGCCTTGGGCTAGACAAGTGCTTATAGTATTCATCGAACTTGAGGTCGGTCTGGCATTAACACTCTTCTAAGTCATTTAATGCAGATGTCGATTAGATCTATTCTTTGTTGGCTTGCATTGAACACGCTTAGGCCGTTCCTAACTTATGAGTCAGCACTGTGTGACCAATGCCTAGTACCACTCTAGAACTTGACTAATGAGTCCAGCTTCACAGTTGATACTGACACCTTTGCTAATTTTGACTATTTAGTCAGTACCATGCACAAGTGAGCAAGATTTGCTAAGTATTCAATAATCAATCCATGTCCACATTTAAACATTCAACATGCCTCATGAATAACCATGCATGTCACATATGGGGTGCAGTTTTCTTACCTCTGGTTCGAGCGAGATTTAATATAAGAACGACCCTTGAGAACGATCTGTCTTTTAGTCCCTTAGAGGTCACCTAGTCATAACAAATATGGGATTCCATCAATAAAATTAGTATTAAAAGATTCCCGGACCAAGTCCTAACCTCCGGGATGTCAAAATCTACTAAATCGGGTGGTAGGTTTGATCCTGAGCCCTTAGGTTTGAATTTCTATTACTTAAAACCCATTTTGGCCAAATTCCCATTTTGAGCCATGTCCCCAAGCACTTGAGCCGCAGCCCCACCCAAATCAGGGGCCCAAAACCCTCTCTGACAGCATTAGAGCCGCAACTCTACAAGCTAGAGTCGCAGCTCTAATAGCCCATCAGCACCAACTTCTCCTTCACACAGCTTGAGCTGCAGCGCCCAAGAACAGAGTTGCAGCTCGACCTGGAACCAATATTTTTCCCCTTTATTTCCTCAAACCAAACACAACCAAACCTTCCTCAAATCAATCCCAAAATCAACACCAATCATCACCACAACACAACCAACATTCCAACAACAAAACCCAAGTTTTGAACCACTTGAAACCACACCAAATACACAATTCTATAATCAAAACTCTCAAGCTTTCAACCAAACCAAAAACAGAGTAAAACCAGAAATTTCATGGCTAAATCTTACGTCAAGCTCAAGATTAAACCCTCTTCAATGGTGGAACACAATCCTAAGCCCTCAAGATCCACTTCCCTAGCTTGAATCCTCAAGAACAGCCCAAAAATTCAAAACAAAAAGAGAGAAGAAAGGAGGTACGGGAGGAGAAACTTGATACTCTATTTTTGCCAACCTTCTACAGCCTTCAATGGCTTAAGTATATCTTAGGGTGAAAAGACTATTTTGCGCCTAGGTCAATTAAAGTCTTCTAAAGGCTCACTGTCATTTTCCTCCTATCTCGTTATTCATAATTAATGCTCTCCAATTCCCGTTATTTCCAATATTCTCAAACACAAATAATTCTTATCCCGTTACCCTATAATTCCCGGCAACGCTCTAATCACCAAAATATCCCGAGACTCACCCTGAGCCTCGAACTTAATCCCGTTATGACTAAACCACCAATTTATACTCAAAGATCGTCTCATGCCGAATGGATCGAAGAAATCCACATTATAATGTGACCTCATCAATTAATCACAAACAATATACAATTATGCCCTCAACGGGCCAAATTACCAAAATGCCCCTATAATGAAATGTGGACCCACATGCATGCATTTAACACATATTATAATATAACTCACATAAACATGCATATAATCATTTAATTGCACAATTAAGCAATTATTGCCCTCCCGACCTACTAATCCAGCCATTAAACCACATTAGGGATTTTCGAGCATTACAGTTTTATTCCTTGCCTTGACTCGTCCATAAGCCTGAGTGTATGATACTGAAGAAAAGCTCTTGTTCACGCCATATCTTTTACAAAAGTTCATGAACAGGTCGCTATCGAATTTAGTCACATTATCTGACACAATCTTCTTCAGAAGTCCAAAACGTATTTATGTTCTTTATCATGAAGTCAAGTATTCTCTTGGAGGTTATAGTTGCCAATGGCTCGGCTTCGACCCACTTTGTAAAATTATCGATAGCGGCCACAGCATAGCGAAGTCCTCCCTTGCCAGTGGGTAATGAACCGTTTAAATCTATTCCCTAGATGGAAAATGGCTAGGGTAGGGAGATCATGGTTAATTCTACATGGGCTTCTCGACAATCATCAAAAAACGCTGGCACTTGTCACACTTTTGAATATATGAGGCCGAGTTTTTCTTCGAGGTAGGCAAAAAATATCCTTTCCTCAACATTTTTAGTGTCAAGCTTTGCCACCCAGAGTGGTCTCCATAAAATCCCTTATGAACTTCTTCAAGGTATAGTCTGGGCCTCCTTGAGCAAAACACATCTGAGAAGTGGTATGGAATGACCTCGTCTATACATAATTCCCTCGACCAAAACATATCTCGAGACCTGGTACAAATTTTTTTATGCATCTTTCTGATCCTCGGGCAGTTTCCAAGAGGTGAGATACTCCACGATTGGAGTAATCCAGGTCGGGCCTTCGCGGATCATATCGACTTCTTTTGATTCTTCCTCTATACTGGGTTTGTCGAGAAACTCAATTGGGACCGCATTGAATGTGTTTGCCTCTTTGGTTGTATAAGGTCTGGCGAGAGCATCTGCATTTGTATTCTGCTCGCGTGGGACCTGCTCTATGGAATAGAATTAGACTCTTGATAACTCACTTTTTACCTTGGCAAGGTAAGCTGCTATCTTCATCCCACAAGCTTGATACTCTCCCAGTACCTAGTTCACCATGAGTTGTAAATCACTAAAGCACTAGATAGCCTTTGTTTTTAACTCCTTGGCGATCCCGATTCCATAAAAAAATTCCTCGTTATTGGAGGCACCAAATCCAAATTTGAGAATTGTGTGAATGTGATGCCCTTCAAGAGTAATCAGAATTATTCCAGCTCCAAATCTGTTCTCGTTTGATGACCCATCGACGAAGAGTTTCCACAATTCTTGGATCGGTTCTCTCATAGGCTTGTCTTGGACACCGGTGCATTCAGCCACAAAATATGCAAGGGGCCTGCCCTTTTATGGTTGTTCGCGGGTTATACAAAATCTCGAACTGAGTGAGCTTGATGGCCCACTTCAACAAATGTCTCGATGCCTCAATTTTTTGTAAGACCTGCCTTAGGAGGTTGATCAGTTAGGACGTGTATGGCATGTGACTGGAAGTACTGCCTAAGCTTCTTTGAGGATAGGATCAGACAGAACACGAGTTTCTTGATCAAGAGGTATCGGGACTTGGCTCCCAGAATCATCTTACTAATATAATATACTGGTTTCTAAGCTCGATTTTTCTCTTTAACTAAAATAGTGCTGACAATATTCTCGGTTATTGCTAGGTAGATGTATAAATCCTCCCCACTAATGGGCTTGGACATGACAGAGTTTTCAGCCAGGTGCTCTTCAGATATTGAAATTCCTACTTGCATTCATTGATCCATTCGAATCATTTGCATTGCCTGAGCAAATTGTACAAGGGGAGACACTTATCGGTACTAGTTAAGGGCGATGACCTTTCCAGTTAGACTCTGGACCTCTTTTCGTGACCTAGGCGATGACATCTCTAACAGTGATTTGATCTTCTCAGGATTAGCCTCTATTCCCCTTGAGTTGACGATGAAGCCTAGGAATTTCCCGACGAGACCCTGAAGGTACATTTATGGGGATTTAGCTTCATGTCGTACTTTCTTAGTATGCCAAAAAAATCTTCCAGGTCGGATACATTGTTCTTGGAAGTTTTTGACTTGACAAGCATGTCATCAATATACACCTCCATGTTTTTCCCGATCTGGTCAACAACCATCTTATTTACCAATCTCTGGTAAGTTGCTCCAGCATTCTTCAGCCCAAACAACATGGCTTTGTAATAGTACATGTTGTGTTCGGTCATAAAGTTGGTATATTCTTGCTCCATAGGGTTCATCGCGATCTGGTTATATCCATAATACACGTCTAAAAAATACATGAGCTCGTGACCAACTGTGGCATCAACAAGCTGATCAATCCATGGTAATGGAAACCCACTTCTTGTTTAATTTTGGAACTAGAATGGGGTTGGCTATCCACGTTGGATATATTGTCTTCCTAATGAATTTGCATTTTAGGAGGCAAGCTACCTCTTCTTCTCGGGCCTCTCCTCTTTCCTTCCCCAACAACCTTCTCTTCCACTGCTCGATAAATATGTTTTTGTTCAAATTCAGTGTGTGCATGATCACGCTTGGAATGATTCCTACCATGTCATCATTTGACCAGGCGAAGACGTCGAGGTTATTTCTTAAAAATGAAATCACATACCTTTTGTGTTCGACGGTGAGATTTTTTCCAATCTTTACAACCTTTGAGGTTGCTTCCTAGTCAAGAATTACCTCCTCTAGCTCCTCAAAGGCTTGGAGCTTAGATCGGTCTTCGCCTATCCTTGTGTCAATTTCTTCTCGCTAGGCGACTTCTTCCCCTTCAATTTAAGGTTCTTCTGCCCCTCCTCCATCGTTCGAGGCTCCTTGGTTTCCTCAATTATCACATGGCCTACTACTCGGGTCATGATTTTCCCTTCATGGAAATGCTATAGCATTCCCTGGCAGCAGCTAATCCCCTCTTACTGTGCATATTCCAGTAGGCAAAGGGAACTTCATAGCTAAGAGGCGGATAAAAGTTATGACTTCAAATGTTATCAAGGCTTGTTTCCCAATAATGGCATTATAGACAGTCAGACAATCTATTACAATGAACTCGAGCATCTTTACCATAGCTCGTGTTTCATTGCCAATGGCTTGAACGAGCTTGATAATTCCAATGGTTGCCATTCATTCTCTTGAAAATTAGTATAGAGTTGTGGAGGTCTTCTTTAGATCAACTACTGATAGCCCCATATTTTCTAGAGTGGACCTGAAAGCATGTTCATGCAGCTCCCGCTATCGATCAAGATCCTTTGAACTCTCTAATTTGCGAGCTGAATGGTTATGAAAAGTGGATCATTACAAGGGAATTGGACATGGCTAGTGTCTTCTTTCATAAAAATGATGGGTTGTTTGTCCTTTTTTTTTGTTGCTTTGACAATCGCTGCTCTGAAGTGAACAACGTAGCATCATGAGTTTTTAGCTTATGCATATACCTTTTCTAGGACCCATTGCTTGTGCCAGCCAAGTGTGGTCCGCCTGCGATTGTGGCTACATCTCACTCATCGATAAGAGGAGGGATAAGTTTGTTTTCTAGAGCTGGAAGAGATGGTGGTGGATTCACTTGATTTCCCAAAGATGGTCATGGATTTTGCACAGCCCGCTGATTAAGAGCTACCCGATTTTGGGCATAGTGCGCTAACGGTCCAACACGGATGAGGGTCTCGATCTCATCTTTTAATTTATGAAAATCTTCAGTATTGTGGCCAATATCATTGTGGTAACGATAAAATTTGGCTGGATCTCTCTTTGCCCGCTGATTTCTCATGGGCTCTGGCTTTTTCCATGGAAGGCGAGCAAAATTCACCAAGTATATATATTTTCTTGCGTATCCATCAGGTTAGTATATGTGGTGAATATTGAGGCATACTTATCGATGAATTTTGTTTTTCTTTGACCTTGCCTGATCGCCTTCATTGTTCCCCTTCATTTTGTTATTGTTTCCCGCCTGGTTATTATGGGTAGCGAGCTGAGCTGTGGCTACAGTTTTGCTACCACTCCAGTGGGCTGTGTGGGAATTTGACTAGTTTCGGCCATTGTGGATTTTGCCTCCTCAAGGTTTATCAATTCTTGAGCTCGGGCTAGGAACTCATCAGTATTTTTCGCTTCTTTCCTTTGTAGTTATTTCCATAATTCACCTCCCACAGTGATCCCTGATCACATCGCCATAAGCTCAGCGCTGTCATCAGTGTCTCTAGCCCGAGCTGCTATGTTGGTGAACTGGCTAAGAAATTGGCCTCCACTCGTACTTCTTTTGCAGCTCATAAGTGCTTTTCAAACTCTATCGACAACTATTGCCAGGAGGTGATTGAATGCTTTTAAATTTGCTAAACCATAGTCTGGCCAATCTTGTCAGCGTAGTTGGGAACAGGATGCAATGCAGGTCGATGTTGACATTATGGGCTTTCATTAGAGTATTGAAAGTCCCAATCTGGTTTTACGGGTCGGTTGTTCCATCATAGGTATCATGTTCGACATATTGAAGCCTATTGGAAACGAAGTTGCATCAATGTGAGGAACGAAAGGCTCGAGCTCCTCGTCGGAATCATAATCGCTCTGGTTTCTCCTGGACAGGAGACACTTCATTTCCTCCTCCATCATAGCAAGTTGCTCAAGGGTTGGATCCTTCATTACTTCCATCATAGTTTTTTTCCTCTCGAAGAAGCCTGAATTGCTCCTCGAAAAGATTGATTCATTCATGGATTTGATCAATGGGATGAGCTACTTGTACTCTCGGGAGCTGGTTATTATTCAATGGAACTCTAGCTCCCCCTCTTGCAATATTGGGTTATATTTGTTCCCATATACAGATGGTATAGTATATCCCCGTTGGGCATTCAAGTGTGTCCTTAAGTCTGGTTGAGGCTAGTTAAATTGCCCCCGGTTCTGGTTTAAGTGGTCTCGAAGGTCAGGGCCATTGTTTGGGTAATTTTCATAGTATTGTGGCTCAGTGTTGTATACACTCATTAACCTACTCATGTTCTGACTATAGGTTTGGTAACTGTCTTTAGCAAAACTCACAGTTCATTGGTGTTGTTGTTGAGAATTGTTCCGAGGTGGGTTCTCAACATGTATCCTAATTCTTGTAGACCGAGATCTAAACATATGAATGGCTAGTTGTTGAGGTTGTCTTGTTTGACTAGTCTCGTGATTTTCTCCTTGGGGAGCATCATTGCCAAATCTTTGTCTGTGTCTAGCTCTGACATTTCTATCTACGCTAACACTTCTTGCCCTTTGAGTTGGCCTTTGCAGTATCTCATCCCTTGCTCTTCTCCCCTGTTGAGTAGGCTCCTTATTTTGTGGGATGTCATGAGCAGGTGATGGGTGTCGCATAGGTGATGAAGGATGCCAAATTGGAGACAATGGATGTAACGACCCAAATTTGCTAATAGGGCTTAGGGCCTTGCTTAGCGTGCCTGGAGGGCAATAAATTATTTAATATGCTAATATGTGAATTTATGTGAATATGTGATAGAAATGCATGTTTAGTTGAATTAAATATGCATGTGGGCCCCGTTTGGGATATTAGGGGTATGTTTGTGATTTTAGCCCGTTAAGGGTATAAATGTGATATGTTTGTAATATATCTGTGTAGCATGATCCAAGATAGTCCTAGGGAACAGTTAGCTAGAAAGTCACAACGGGGTTGAGAATCTGGCTCAGGGCGAGTCGAGGGGTATTAGATGTTATGGGGTTATTGGGTTATGGAAATAAATATTCGGAGATATATTTGAGGTTAGAATGTCTAGGAGGGAATATTGGGGAAATTTACTATTTTTCCCTCGAGGACGTTTCCAGTATCCCGAGCCTTGAGGTAACCCTATAGACTTAAGTTGAATAAAACAAAACTTAGAATTACTTAGAACTCTCAGAAACTGACCCGTTCCTTCTCTCTCTCTCTCTCTTGAAGTTGTCTTCTTTCCTTTGGAAGCTTGAGGAAAATCTTGGTAAAGTTAGCTAGAAGCTAAGGGAATTCAGCTGATATTTTGGGGAGATTAAAGCTTGGAACTTAGAGAATCTACACAGAAGCATAACTCATCAAGGTAAGCTCTTAATATGTTGAATTGTGTCAATTTGCAACTGGATTTAAGGTTGTATGTTGGAGTTTGCATGTTAGCTAAGTTTGGATTTGTTTTTGATTGCTTGGTTGAGTTTTGGAGCTGGTCTTTGTTAGGTTTTGATGCTGAGATAGTGTTAGAATCTTTGTGATAGTTAATCTGGATTGTTGGCTTGATTTTAGGGGAAATTGGACTGGTTTTTGAGGTGGAAATGTTGAGTTTTTCTGAGTTCGAGGGGTAGGGCCGCGGCTCTGTTCTTGCTGAGCCGCAGCCCCTTTGATCATGGGGCGTCAGGAAATTGGAGGCGCGCCGTGGCGCCCTTCAGCAAGGGTCGCGACGAGTGTGGACAAATTTGAGGCTAGGCCTCGGGTTTGAGCTGGGGGCCGCGGCATGAGTCCCTAGGGCCACGACGCTTATGGTACTTTTGGGTTTTTAAGAGGTTTTAGGCTCGAGAACTCACTAGTTAAGGCTTGGGATGGATTTTATCACCCGGATTGATAGAATTCAATGCCTCGGAGATCATAATTATGGTTTGAAACTATTTATTGGGTTAGAGTTTGATAGGTGGACATTGTTAATGTATTGTGACTAGGGCTTCAGCGAGGCTCGGACTAGGGAATTGTGCTCGGGGCATCGGTGCTTGGAAAGCTCAGGACGCAAGTAAGAAAACCACTGTTCCCATAGAGCTTGTATGCAGGGAAAAGCCCTATATGTTTGAATTGCAGGGCGTAGCCCTTGATTGAATTTGTTAATGTTCAGTATATGTTTTATTATGCTATGAATGCAATTGTGTAAATGTTCAGCAAGAGCCGGGAACGGCGCAGGCCAAGGTCGGCAGGGGCCGGGAACGGCGTTAGGCACGTTGAGTGCAAGGCCGAGTGCGGCAAGGGGCCGGGAGCAGCGTTGAGCACGTGGAGTGTGAGTTGCCAGGGCGATACCCTAAAGGATACCTGGGATATCCTCACGGTGTGGACTGCAAACCCAGGGCCTGGTAAAGCGCCTGGGACGGCATAGTCGTATGTGTTAGCCTATTGATGGCCTATCTATATGTTAAGTGTTTGTTATGCATACATTTTTGCTTGTGAGGGTTTTCTTGCTGGGCTTCCGCTCACGGGTGCTCTGTGGTGCAGGTAAGGGCAAGGGGAAAATCGACCAACCATGAGTACGGAGAGTGTGAAGTGGCGCATACATGTTTGGCCTGCCTGGCTACCACAGCTAGTGGATTTCAGGAGATGGTTGTACTAAAACCTAGATTTTGTCGTCTAGTCGACTTTGTTTGTACTTAAATGTTGTAAATACTTCTAAACGATATTTTGGGATCCCAAATTTCAAATTCTTTATGATTTTCAGTAAATGGAATTATTTTTAAAGGTCATAACTCTGTTTATGATTTAATTACACTTTTGACTTTAAACCTCGATTAGCGAGTTAAATGCACGTTTTTGAACTCACTTAGTAGCGGCTCTAAGGAAGTAGGGAGTTACACTGGAAGTCTCTCATGGTTTCGAGCAGGTTCTGGGTTATTGTTCCGAGGTACTCCTCGAGTAGCTCAATTATTCCCAATATTCATGGGTACCTCTTTTGTTTGGTTATTAACTCATGTGGGATTTCGAGAATAATTCCTCTTTGGGTTAATTCTCGCGTTATTCGTGGCAGTGCCTCCTACTTGGGCTTGCGGGCTAGCCATTTGAGCATCAATACTTGTAGGAGGTCATCCTCTAGCTCTTCTCGAGACTTCCTCGGCTGTTGTAGCCCTCGTATCCATTTCTTTATTCCTTTGGTTTGTTTTAGACAATTGCTCCCTTAGGTGTTGATTTTCAAGTTCCACTATTGGGATGTATCTCGTCGGGTCATAATAACCTTGCTGGAGTTGTCGCGAGGTCTGCCAAGATCTCGAGGGGTTGTTGAGGCGCTCCCCTCATCATTTGGTTGCTCATCTTTCATCAGCCGTTTTTCGGCTTGTCTATGATGTTCCTCAGTTCGAGGTGTTGTTTCTACTCCTTCTGGTATCCTTGGAAGAGAGTGTCCACTCCCAGAAACGAGAAAGTTTCCAATGGGGCGACCATTGCAGCGACGAATGAAAGTTTCTAGGGAGGTGTGTTTTAAATCGTATAATGCTCTCAATGAAAGCACCAAAAACGTTGACACATATTTTCATCAACCAAAAAATAAGAGCAATTAAGCTAAATAATTTAGAAAAATAAAAGAAGAACACATAAATTTTACATGGTTCAGTGGTTAAAATCCACCTAGTCCACGAGTCGATATTATTAACTATTCTAAGTAACAGCTTGGAAAGCAATTTCCATGAGTTTCAATACAATATTTGTGCGTGAAAATAAATGAATACAATCCAGTCTATTTATAGGACTGGTATCTAATTTTCTTCCCACAAATTTAGGGTGAAGTTATAAAATATCTTAATTTAAATTTGAATTACAAAACAGACTCTAAATAAATATCTAAACAATTTCCTATATAAACGAGACTAAAACTAAAATATGGATCCTTCACCTTTCTAACGCTTTTTACATGCTTTGGAGCTGTTCTACCTAAGTTCTTCAAGCTTAAGCGATAACAAACTTTTCGAGCCTAATATTTACCTCTGGGTTGAGATGATAGCTTATGCCCCGACCTAACTTTCCGAGCAAAAAATTTTTTACCTTAAAAATTAGGTATAGCCCATATCTATGATAAATACTCTCATTCAATTACACCATTGAATCTCTAAGATGTAAGTATAGGCTATGTCGTAGGGTAAACTATTAAGGAACAAGTCAAAAGATTCAGATAATATAACTAATAGAAATATTATCACTCAGAATTGAGATCGACTTGACCTATGGTCAACGTTGTGACACTGATTAGATTTGATAATAACAATATTTATTTATCTATCAATAATCAATGTCAATCCTAGTCTGTTGTAACTAGATACATCTGATCTATCTACTTGGTCAATGTCTTGGTTATGACACCATTGTGTAAGTAGATCATATTGTATATTACTAAATCAGTGAAAATCTTGTGCACCGATTTAATCTTAGGACTAATTTTTTTGAACATATAATTACAATTATAATCTACTGTGACCTAGTCACTATAATTGTAACTAATTACACATGATCAGGAATTTATAGACGTTTGTATTGATAAACAAAATTATTTATATTCTATTGATAATAAAATGTGTTACATAAAAAATATGATTTTACAAGGGCATAAAACCCAACGCTTTCTCTCTGGGAAACTCTTCACGGATAATTTCATGATTAGATTTGAGTGCGTGAATGCTCTAAAGTAGCGTATCATTGGTATGTCAAGTGCTTTTGCTTTGAAACTGGACATGTCCAAAGCTTATGATCATTTTGAATGACCTTTCATGTGTAATGTTATAAGGAAATTGGGTTTTCATGAATCTTGGGTTAATGGTGTTACTTAGTCATTGTGAATGGTGTTATCACTGGTAAGTATCGTCCCTGAAAGAAGCCTCAGACAAGGTGATCCGTGTATGAAGGTTTGTCTGCTCTTTTCATTTTTTGTTATGTGGTGAAGGTTTGTCTGCTCTTGTAAAAAATGATTGTGAGGCTGGGTTACTTTCTGGCATTCCCTGTGGGAGAACTGGTCCCTCCATATCCCACTTGTATTTTCTCTTCAAATGATAGCTTATTTTTCCTTAAAGCATCTACTATGGCTTGCTATCGCTTCAAAGAAATTTTGAGTTGGTATAGTCACACATCGAGCCAAGTGGTTAATTTCTCTAAATCTACAGTGTGTTTCAGTCTAGGTGTCCTTGAAATGGACCGCCTGGTGGTGGCTAATGTGTTGGATTTTATAGTTGTTACTTGCCATGAGCAGTATCGGAGCCTCCCATGCTTTACAGGTTCTAGTAAAAAGGGTATCTTCCAATCCTTTGATCGTATCTCCCAAAAGTTATATAGTTGGAAGTCTAAATTGTTTTCTACGAGGGGAAGGGAAGTGCTTCTTAAGACAGTTATTCAATCAAATCCTAAGCATTTGATGAATCTTTTTAAGCTCCCCTCATCTTTGATTCATGTAATCAACAAGCCTTATACCCAATTTTGGTGGGGAGGTTATAATACTAAAAGGAAACTTCACTGGTATAAATGGGATGTTATATGTTGGCAAAAACACACGCGGGGAGTCGGATTTTGAAATCTTTTCTTGTGCAGTTATGCACTTCTAGCCAAATAGGCATGGCGCCTTCTCCAATATCCTGACTCATTGGTCGGTAGAGTTACGAAAGGGCTCAACCATCATTTTGAATCATTCCTTGAAGCAAAGGCATCAATTAGATCTTCTTACTTTTGGAGTAGCATTTTATGGAGTATAGAGCTTCTTGAGAAAGATATTAGATGGGTTTCTATCAATCTCCCTTAGACTCTTCCCATGCATGTGACTATCAATTCCTTTTGAGGTCCCTTAGGACATTGACATACTACATCGATTGGTCAAAATTTTATTAAGGAAGAAGTTGATGCTATTTTATCTATTCCCTTCTCGACATTTAGCAGGCGGGATCACTTGGTTTGGCTTCATGATGATATTTGTAGAAACACTGTTCATAGTGGTTATTGGTTAGTAGCTAAATCCTTGGGTTTGGGCCAAGCTGGTTCCTCTTAAGGCCCGTCTATATGGTGGAAATATTTGTGGCCTCTTTCCCTACCTCTGAAAATAAATTTTTTTGCTTCAAAAGCCTCCCATGATTGGCTGCCAACTATGAGTAACCTTCGACATCGTGGTATTGATGTTGTTAATATATGCGAGTGGTGTAATAGAAGGCCAGAAACTAGTCTCCACACTGTATGGAGCTGCTCGGGTCTGACATCTGTGAGAAAGAAGGTTTCTGATTATATCAATTTTCCTTCCACCCATTCCACAATCATATATGAAATTTTCGAGGATATGTCAGCTCATCTCTGCCATGGGGATTTGGAAATATTAATTACTGTCCTATGGCGTATCTGGTTTCGTAGAAACAATTTTTTTTAATCAAGGAATCATGTTGTTATGTGAGTGTGAGTACTACACCTTGGGCCATGGACTATATTAGTCGATATGTGAGTGCGAGTACTATACATCTTCCCAATAGCAGCGGCTATTGGACCCAAGCTGCTAGGACGCCAATACAACAATTTTCACTTTTAATGACTCCCTATAATGACTTACACCAATGGTGTAAGACATTAAAAGTATTTAGGGATATTTTAAGTCTAAGGGTGTAAGTCATTAAAAGTTTTTGTTTTTGACTAAGTGGGCAAGTCATTAAAAGTGGTGGGAGACGTTAATTAGAATAAATTAAAAAATTTATAATAAATAATTATTTTATATAATATCAGATTTTGGGAGGCATCTAACGTCTCCCCTCGATAGACGCGGAGACATCTAACATTTCTCCTGGGAAGACGTGCCACATCGAACGTCTCACCAGGGGAGACGTTAGAGGCCTCCCCTATATATAACTTGCGTTTTCTTCTTCTTCTTCTTCCCCAAGCCACACGAACCAGAGGCCACTAATAGCGATTTGGGCTATTTCTGGTGCATTTTTAGGCTATTTGAGTTCCAAGTTTGAGCTCTAAAAACTAATTTCAAGTGTGTTTTTAACATTAAATTAATATATAATAGTTATGATAATATTTTTTGTTTATTTTCTTTAATTATTAGTGGGTTGATATTGAGTTTTTAGGGTTTTTGTATGTTGCGGTTTTGGGCGATCTTGGCTCAATTTCAAGCATATTTGATGTAAGATTTCAATATTAAAACAATGCATTATAGTTAGAATGATAGAAAGAATCATTTTTGTGCATTCTTTTTATATGATTTGTGAGTTTATTAGAAATATTTGTTTAAAGTATGAAAAATAATTTTAATGAAGATTTGAGATACACAATTGTTTACTTTTAAGATGATATCACGTTATTTACTATTTTTAATTTCTTTTACTATTTAATCCAAAAATTATAGATTTTTTAATTAATTTTTTAGGTTGATTAAGTATATATATGTCTAAAATAAGGAAAATAATTTAATTTTAATATTACATACGAAATTGCATGTATAGATATAAGTAATTCAAGTATATATGTTTATGATTTTGTTATATTATTATTTAATTAAAAAATTATATATATTTCTATATATACATTTTAAATATTTAATTAATATTTAAGTAGGTTGATTATATGTATTATGTTTTATTTAGTAATATTTTATTTATTATTTAATTGAAGTTTGTAACTAGAGAGATTTTTGCCTCAAAATATCTATTTCAAGCACACATTTGAGGTTTTTAAGTTTCTAAAATGGCAAGAATATGTTATTGTTAATCCAATTATTTAGTAATATTTGTTTAATAATCTTTTATTTATAAATTAATTTAATTTTGTAGGTTGTGGTTTTAACTAGAGAGATTTTTGCCTCAAAATTTCTATTTCAAGCACACATTTGAGATTTTTAAGTTTCGAAAATTGCAAGAATATGTTATTGTTAATCCAATTATTTAGTGATATTTGTTTAATAATCTTTTATTTATTAATTAATTTAATTTTGTAGGTTGTGAATTTAATAGCATAGTACATTGCAAAGTGAAGTAAATTTGATAGCTAGGACTATTAATTGCATGAAGTGTGTACATTATCTTATTTCTTGTTTTAGTATTATTAAATTTTTATTAGAGGAGTTTTAATATCTTAAATATTCATCCATAGTGAAGTAGGTTCTGAGATTAAAATTGTGTGTTGCAGTGATAACATAAGGTTCAGAACTGTGTGTTTTAGTGAAGTAGGTTCTAGAAAATTTGTTTGTGTGTTGTGGAGCTATAAGGAAGAAACTTATTGTGTGTTGTTTGAATTGTTTGATTTGTTAACAGATGGTTAGATCACTTGTTGACGCCATTTTTCGTCAACTTAGAAAAGAAGAGCAATTAAACTAAATATACCAGAGGAAACAAATAATATAGACACAACTTTTCACGTGGTTCAGCAGTTAAAATCTGCCTAGTCCACGAGTCTGTGTTATTAACTTCTTGGAATTCTCTGATAGCTTTCTGGAAGCAATTGTACAAAGTTTTTCCAATATTCGTTTTTCTGTCCTCTACAACTGAATCGTCCCACTCTTTTTATAGAGTGGTTTACCGAATCTCTTCCCACAGATTTCAGGGAGTTATTCTAAACAATCAATTAAAATAATGACATTAAATGCATTAGTTACTACGTAAGCGGTAGTATCCCATGATATTTGGGATTTAATAACAAATTACATTAGATCCCCTAAACATAGGGATTTTACAACAATAAACATGTTCACACACAACTTGGGAGCTTGGACGCTAGATTCACACACCTTCAAGACCGTTTACCTATGACGAGCTCGTCACCTTGGTTCACCTATGTTCTCAACAAGTGATATTGACGAGACCATCCTCTTCAAGCTTACAATACTCGAGCTCGAATTGTCTTGCCTGAGGGCAGGAAATAAATCAAGAAATTTATACAAGTGTTGAACCATTGCCACTGCGAGTTGTGAGCCTAACTTATAACCTCAGAACACCTTTGAGACTACGTAGTTCCCGAGTTCACCAATCCCGATGTTGTCACATTTACTGCTCAACGAGACTATCTCTGACTTTCTGATCACATGACGACTGTGCTAGTCTCGAGCTTACACCTTACAAACCTGGATTTTGAGATCAAAATTCTCATTCTCGAAATCCGGTTGTAACATTTTTCCCCCTCAAAAGTATTAGTTCGAATCCAATGAGAAGGAAACTTTTGAACTGCCTCTTTCAAAAATTGAGCCACCTACTACACTCAATTGTGGACATGCGTTAGTCGCGGATTGCTCAATAAAAGTACTTGAGTACTTTTTCACCACACCCACGTTTATTCGCATGCCAGATTTTTGTCGCCATTGCCACGTTTGCCCCCGACTGTTTGATCAGATGTCGAATCCAGCCAATGGCCCAGATTAGCTCGATCCTTGACCTCCTCTTGGTATGCATATATATATGGTCTCACCTTCTCTTCTTCTTCACTTTTATCTTCACGTTTCATGTTTCGGAGAGAAAAGAAAAAACCAGAGCTGAAAATTCCATTTTCATCTTTGCATGTTCTCCAAACTGAAGAGACATAATTCCCCTAGAATTTTTGACTCCGTAAGAGCTACCTTGCAACTGCTATTACAGTCGTCAATCTTTCTGTATCTGCAAGCCACTGTGTGTAAGTTTCTTGTTCTTGACTCTTGTATTTTTATTTCTTCGTGCATTTTGTGTTTTTTATTCTCGTATGAATGTATGTTGTAGTTGGTAGTTGTAGCAATATTGCTTAAAACAAACTTTCGATTCGAAATCTTTGACAACATAGTTTTAAAACCAATATTTAGTGTAAAAAATGCAAACGTGGGGTGTTTTCAGACTACGGTTAATGTGTCATGTAAGCCAAGAAATGGGGTTCTGAATTAGGTTTTTCAGTTGCACAAATCCCAAAATTATCACCATTTTGGGTAACTGTTAACTTTTCGCCTGAAAATCTGGGATTCTTAAAATGAACCCACACTTTCCCACTCTCACATCAAATACACGTTTGAAGCCCGAACTTTACAATAGTTCGGGGTTCCTCCTCGAATTTGACCTGTCCTTTTGAGACCTCTGTCTCGATTGAGCTTACTTCGTGATCTCGATCGAGCCTTCGAGCTCGAATCACCAAAATTATACTCTGATTTCTTGTATGTTTGGCCCTCATCCTTTTCTTTCTTGCTAGATGTCGTAGAACTCTGAGAATCGGTGGGGCCAGTGCTCGCAATCCCTTATTCTCCATCAACTACCAGTCCAGAATCTCCCTTCACCAAGAACCAACGACTAATACACGAGCACCGCGTGAGGTGCAAACAAGAGGATATCCGAGCCCATTTCCGACGTTAGATTGACGAGGTTGAGGAAAGAAAAAGGAAGAAACTTTGGGTCACAATTTATTCGGATCCAGACCCCAAGCTCAGACCTATCCCACTCGATCCCAAACTCAAAGTGACCATTGCTTACGAGCCGGTGCACTTTCCTTCTCGCTGATGGAGGACCCTTTAGACCGGCCTTCTACTTCACGAGCGACATCAATTCCGATCATGCAAGAGGGTTTTTTCGAGGCTGGACATTACTAGAGCTTGGTCACCTCAATAGGCCAAATTTCTTACATTCTAGCTCGCCACAGCCTGAAGCTTTCTAGCACGTTGATGTGTCATCCTACAACTCCGAATGAGCGGAGCTGCTATGCCCGGGGTGATGGCAGGCCCAATAGCAAGATTAAGCTCGTGGCCTGGAGTCATGAGCATATGAAGGCAGGGGTTCTACTGCTCTTAAAATCATTTTTTTAAGGATTTTCTAGAATTTGTTGGGCTCGCCCCTTTCCAACTCCAGAGAAATTCATATAGGGTTTTATCCCCCCTCAAGTCTCTGTACCACGAGGTGAAGTGGGAAGGACCCTCACTGCAAGAGATCCTATACCTCTTCTGTCTGAAGAGTAACCCCTCTCGAGCTTGGGGAGGGGATGACTTCTACTATTTGTCAAGCTACCCAAAAGAGAAAAATATTTTCAAGGATATGCCGAACCACCCTTTGAATGTCAAGCTGGCCTTCTTCTGGACGGATGGCCTCGCTCCTTCCAAATTCTACTCATTCCAATGAATCTGTAAGTACTCATACCCATTCCATTTTTTTTGTTCGTTTAATGACTAGGCTCGAAATAATAATTTGTCCATTTATTCAGCCAATTATCACAGTCCAACACCCTCAGAGTCAATGGTGGAGCACAAGTTAACTCTACTTCAACTGTCGTATGGCCGGCGCTCCTGTCCTATCTTCTCCATGAAGATAGGCTTCAAGCCTGTGGCCTCCGGGAGCAAGACCAGTCGACAGACGACCCTACATACTGCAAGTACCTTGAGTGGGAGCATGTGCCATTTCCTACTGAGGAGCTCCCCCCGAGACGGAGGTCGTCGAGCTCACGAGCCCGCCCCTTTGTGGCTCGCCGTCATGACAGGCCTGCTTCGGGAAACGAAGCCCAAGACGAGACCTCGAGCTCAGGTGGTAAAGGTAAAGTAATACTTAGCTCGGCCATGTAGTCTCCTTCAATGCTTAAGTACAAGCTCGACACTCTGATCCTATTCTCGGATTCCAGAGATAACTTTCATGTTTGGTCTTGGGTAGATGAGAGGGTTCATAGGTTCGATAGTTGGTTAGGAAAATTCCAAACTATGTATAGTTTAAACAAAGTTTGGGATGGGGTTGCTGTTCAATATGAGACCAATGACTATAGAGACCTTTCGAGGCTATCCCCCACATAGAGGGAAGGGACTCCCCCAGCATCCTCTGAAGATAGAGGGATTACTTGGTCGCCGAACACAAGCTCGGGGAAGAGTACCAGTTAGGTTTCTTTTGACTGTAGCCTTGTTTCTTTTTGTAGTTTAAGCTCGATCACTAATGTGTAAATTGTGTATATGTAGGAGACATGGAGTCTGATTTAGACAATGTGCTCAACCGCCGCTCCGGTGGTAAGCAGAGCAAGCGCCTGAGGGCCTCACAGAGGTGACACCTCCTGCCTCGGACACACACGACCCGAGCCAGGCTGTTGATACGAATCCCGAGGTCATAGTCTCCACTGAGATCTTGCTCCCCTCGCCTCCTGCCATTCAAACTTCACAAAAGGCTGCTCCCGCCCCAAAGCAGCTGGTTCCCACTCGGGACTACTTGTTGTCGATTTCGACCCATTCCCTGAGTATGTGATCAACAATGGTGTGGGGACACACGGCGCCACTCTGGGCTCAGATGTACTGTCTCGAGTTGGCCAAAGTTTCAGAAACCTTGGCGTCGCTGAATGGCAATTCCTAACCTCCTGTCGAGCCAACAACGCTCTTTGTCACAGATAATTCTTTTTACTCTGTCATGCTGCCTATTCAGATTTATTCTGTATGTATTCTAACCCATTTTGTTTCTGTATAGGCCCTTGCCGCATTTGCTCACCTTAACTAAAATCTGAATAACAAAGTCCACTCGAGCTTATCCTATGCTCAAGAGTCGAAGAACCTCCAGATTAAGCTCGTAGACGAGCTTAAGGCCACAAAGTCTGAGCTCCAGTCAAAGCTTGAGGCTAAAGATTCTGAGATCAAGGAGAGGGACTCTAGAGTCAAGGAGCTTTAGGAGTTGAATGCCAAACTCGAGGAGGAGAAGAAGGCCACCTTTGATATAATCGAAGGTGAGAAGGCTCGCCTTCTTGAGGAGTTCAAGCGGAAGAAAGATCATGCTGTTGATATGGCCATGTATCGAATCTGGGCCAACAATGCTAATCTCGATACCAGCTTTCTGGACAATTTTGAAGATGAGTTCCTTGAGAGGTGGCAGGCTCAGCTAGACGAGGAGGATGCCAAGGAGGAGGCTGAAAAGGTGGCAGAGAAGCCTGATGCTTCCAAGGAGGATGCACCTGCTTCATAAAAGCGAGGTCATGGGCTGCGTCCCATTAAGTTTTTGTAACCCACTTTTTTTTTTAGTTAAGCCCTTCGGGTAAAGAGAATTTATATCTCGCTTTAGGGCTATTTTATACTTGTTCAAACAATAATTTTAATCCTTATGTATATGATTTTCTTTGCTCGAAAACCTTTATACACTTGATTATTACATTCAGCTTTTACTTTAATATTTTTGCTTTACATTTCCGGGTCGAATATTTCAAGCATCTTATATTAAAGGTTTGCTTTTATGTTTGTTTATTCGTACAAACACATATGTTGGATTTAAGCTCGAGTTTCAATGCATTCATGCATAGTTTACTCGATGTATCCATGTTCGATCTCATTATTTGTCAAGGTCAAACCTTAATTTCACCATGCACTTGAAAATGCTTATATGGCATGTAAGTTTAGTAGTTTAGTTATATCTTGCTTTTCTAGTCACTTTTTCTCTTCCTCAAGTAGCTCCCCAAGGTTGTGAGGTCGAAACTATCTTTTTTGCAAAATATTCCAGCCTCGAACTTGACTTAGCTCGGAGTAGGTTTATTTATATTCCAACTTTCTGCCGATTAGTTTTAGCTAGTTTGTTCCAAACTTATTTAGCTCGTGTCTGGTTTGTAATCCATACACTTGTAATTTTGATAATTTGGTTATGTCAAGATCATCTTACCTCGTGTATCTGTTTATATCCAGACATTTATAATTTTGATAATCTGGTTATGTCCAATTCATCTTAGCTCGGGTATCTGGTTATATCCAGACACTTATAATTTTGATAATCTGGCTATGTCCAGATCATCTTAGCTCGCGTATCTGGTTATATCCAAACACTTTATTCCATGTTATTTTTTCAAACTTATGGTATTATTGTATACCACTGATGCCCCCTTAATATCCTATGAGTGTGACCATAGGTTATTGAATTAGGAGAGTTTGCAAAAAATACAACAGTTAGTAAAGAAAATAACTTTTGAGCAAAGTTTAACATTTTAATAATAAAAAGTTTGAAAAATAAACAAGCTTGGTTATAATAAAACATTATCCTACACTACTGATAGTAGGGTCGTAGATGTTCACCATTCCAAGCTCGCGGTACCAGTTCTCCGTTCAACCTCGCTAAATTATAAACCCCAAGTCGGATAATAGACTCAATCTGGTAAGGTCCTTCCCAGTTAGGTCCGAGTACACCAGCCAACGGGTCCCTTGTAGCCAGGAATACACGTCTTAATACCAAGTCCCCCAATCTGAATTTTCTATCTCGAACCTTTTTATTGAAATATCGAGTAGTTCGTTGCTAATATACGGCATTTCTCAATTGAGCTTCATCTTGTCTTTCTTCAATAAGGTCTAGACTTTCTTTGAGTTGGGATTGGTTCGAGGCCTGATCATAGGCATGACTCTGTATTGTAGGTATTTTGACTTCAATTGGAAACATGGCCTCGCATCCATATGCTAGGGAAAATGGGGTATGTCCTATCGAAGTTCGAGCTGTAGTTTGATAGGCCCACAAAACTTGGGGTAACTCCTTGGGCCACCTTCCTTTAGCCTCCTCCAACCTTTTCTTTATGGAGCTTTTAAGGGTTTTGTTGACTGCTTCGACCTGGCCGTTTGATTGGGGATGGGCGACAGAGGAGAAGCTTTTTATTATCCCATTCTTTTCGCAGAAATGGGTAAACAAGTCACTGTCGAACTGGGTACCATTGTCCGACACTATCTTTCTGGGCATTCCATATCGGCAGATGATGTTTTTTTACCACAAAGTCTAAAACTTTTTTTTTGAGGTAATTGTTGGTAGGGATTCGGCTTCAGTCCATTTTGTGAAATAATCGACCGCAACCACATCATACTTCACTCCACCTTTTCCTGTTGGTAATGAGCCTATAAGATCGATTCCCCACATCGCAAATGGCCATGGGGAGGTCAGCATGGTTAGCTCGGTAGGTGGAGCTCGTGGAATTGAAGCAAATTGCTGGCACTTATCACATCTTTTGACATATTCGAATGCGTCTGCCTTGACTGTGGGCCAGAAATACCCCTGTCTTATCACTTTTTTGGATAGGCTATGCCCCCCAGTGTGGTCTCCACAAAATCCTTCATGAATTTCTTCCATAATTTTCTTTGCCTCGGGTGGAGTTACACATCGGAGTAGTGGCATAAAATACCCTCTTCGATACAACCTTCCTTCCACAATAGTCTATCTCGGGATCTGACACATCAATTTCTGAGCCTCATTCTATTCTGCTAGGAGAATTCTGGTTTTGAGGTAATTGATTATTGGGGACATCTAGGTAGGTTGAGAGTCGATCATGCATACGTCTTCTTCATCAAGATCATTCATACTCAAGGTCGATAGAAACTCTATTGGGACCACGTTCAGTATATCAGTCTCGCTAGTCATAGTGGCTTGGCCAACGCATCCGCGTTTGAATTTTGTTCTCGAGGAACTTGCTCTATAGTGTAGAACTTGAACTATCCGAGTGCAACCTTGGCTTTCTCCAAATATGCACCCATATTTATGCCACGAGCCTGATATTCCCCTAAAATTTGGTTGACCACTAACTGTGAATCACTATAGCAGTGTATAGCCTATGCTTTGAGTTCCTTGGCTATTCGAAGTCCTACCAATAATGCTTCATATTCAACTTCATTATTTGATGCTTCGAAGTTGAACCTTAAAGCGGAATGAAATTGACTTCCCGCTGGAGTGATCAGTATGAAACCTGCCCTTGATCAATTTTTGTTGGAGGATCCATCGACATAAAGTTTCCACATCTCGTGGGCTGTCATTACAACTTCGTCGTTAGACACTCCAGTACATTCTACAATGAAATTCGCCAGGGCTTGTCCCTTTATGGTCGTTCTCAGGTGATATGTGATCTTGAATTGTCCGAGTTTGACAGCCCACTTTAACAATCTTCCAGAGGCTTCTGGTTTAGATAGAACATGTTGTAGTGGTTGGTCAGTTAAACACATGAATAGGGTGTGCTTGGAAATAAGGACGGAGCTTTCGAGATGAGTGGATCAGGCTGAGAGCTAGTTTTTCCGTTATAGGGTATCTCGATTCTGCCCCCAGTAACCTTTTGTTGACATAGTACACTGGTTTTTGTAACTTCTTGTCTTCTCGGACGAGCATGACACTAATGGCTTGCTCGGTGGTAGCGAGGTACAAGTACAACCTCTCCTGTGATAGGCTTTGACAAGATCGGTGGTTCGACGAGATGTTTCTTTAGGTCCTGGAATGAAAGCTCTCATTCCTCTGACCACTCAAACTTTTTGCCCCCTCTCAAAAGGTTGAAAAAAGGAAGACAACGGTCTGTAGATTTTGAAACAAACCTGCTTAGTGCTGCCATTCGTCTAGTTAAACTCTGGACATCCTTATGCTTTTGAGGTGAGGGCATATCAATCAATGCCTTGATCTTGTCAGGATTAACCTCTATTCCTCACGCATTCACTATGAACCCCAGAAAATTTCCAGAAGATACTCTGAAAAAGCATTTTTGTGGGTTGAGTTTCATGTTATATTTCTTTAGTACAGTGAAGCATTCCACGAGATCATCCACATGGTTATTGTTATGTTTGGACTTGACTAGCATGTCGTCAACATAAACTTCCATGTTATTACCTATATGCTTGGTGAACATTCTATTTACCAGTATTTGGTACGTTGCTCTAGTGTTTTTGAGTCCGAAAGGCATGACATTATAGCCGTATAGCCCTTTATCGGTTACAAAACTCGTATGCTCTTGGTCCGGCACGTGCATGGCGATCTGGTTATATCCAGAATAAGCATCCATGAATGACATGATCCCATGACATGAAGTGGCATCTACGAGCTGATCAATCCGAGGTAAGGGGAAACAATATTTAGGGCATGCCTTGTTAAGGTCGGAGTAGTAGATACAGGTTCGCCACGTGCCGTTGGACTTCGGAACCAACACTGGATTAGTAATCCAATCAGGATAGAAGGCGTCTCGTATGAATCTATTTGCCTTTAACCTGTTGACTCCTTCCTTGAGGGCCTTCTTTCTATCGTTGTTCATGAGTCTTCGCTTTTTCTACTTCGGGGGGAAGCTTTTGTCGATGTAAAGTGCGTGGCTCATGACATTTGGACTGATTCCCACCATGTCTGAGTGTGACCATGCGAATACATCCTGGTTTTCTTTTAAGAAATGGATTGATTGTTATTTTGCTTCTTCAGAAAGATTCTTACCCACATTTAATATCTTTGTGGGGCCTGTTTCTTCGAGCTTGACTTCCTCAAGCTCTTTTAGAGGTTCGAGGTCAACCTTTTCTTCTATTCTGGGGTCGATCTCTTCATCTATCTCGAAGACCGTGCCATCCTTGTTCTGAATAATTACAAGTGTCTGTGCACTTGTTTGCTTCTTTCCCCTAATGGAGGTACTATAGCATTCCCTCCCCGCTAGCTGGTCCCCTTTCAACATCCCAATGCCACTAGAAGTCGGGAACTTGATGGCCAGGTGCCTAACAGATGGCATTGCCCCCAGCCCAACTAGGGCGGGTCTCCCGAGTAGTATATTGTAGGCCGATGGGAGGTCTTCCATGACAAACTCCATCATGGTGGTTATAGAGACTAGATAGTCTCCAAAGGTCACAGGGAGTTCAATGGATTCCATACAGGCAATCCCTTATCCTGAAAAACCATACAGTGTAGTTGCACATGCTTTTAGATCATGATGTGCGAGTCCCATCTTTTCTAGAGTGGCTTTATAGAGGATATTCAACGAGCTTCTGTTATCAATCAGGACTCGGCGTACCCTCTTGTTCGTGAGTTTGAAGGTAATGACCAAGGGGTCATTATGGGGAAACTGGACGTGTGATGCTTCCTCTTTAGTAAAGGTTATGGGTTGAGTCTCAACCCTTTGTTGTATCAGAGCTTGTGGTTCGGGTTCATAGGGAGAACCATCGCCTGTCTTGAGCTCATTTACATATCTCTTTTGGGCATTCCTGCCTGAACCTGCGATATGAGGTCCTCCCGATATGGTTATTACATCTTCTCCATCAATCGGAAGGGGTTGCTCATCCTCCTGAGCTCGGGAGTTATTATTTTTGGCAGGTGGTGCAGCTTCTGCCCTTTGGCTTGTGGAAGCTTGATTGGGATGTCAGTTTCTAACGTACTGTCTGAAATAACCCCTCGAGATCAAACCTTCGATCTCGTCTTTCAACTGTTGACACTCATTGGTTGTATGTTCGATATCTCGGTGAAATCTACAGTATTTATTTGAATCTCTCTTTTCTTTTTGGTTCCTCATGGGGTTAGGTCGTTTGAATGGGACCTGGTTTTCATTAGCCAGGTAGATATTGTAACGCCCTGGATAGCCAAGACCGTTACACTGAGTGTTTATAAAGGTGCAAGACTTGCTAATCAAGTCATTTAATTCAAAACGTGTTACTGAAACTATAATTGAACTAGGGTTAAAAGATTTTAATCTCAAAAGCTGCATTTCTTATAAATAATCATTTTCTTTTTACATGGGATCCCATAAGTAATAAGTTAAAGACTATTTACAAAAGATTCAAGATCTAAATACAGTGATTAGCCATACTAAGGCAAAACAGACAGTTAAGCATTTCCCGTCCTGTTCCACTCCTCGACCGTGGCGGCTGAACAGCTGACTATGTACATTCAGCCCCACAGCCCTCCATCTCAGGATTGGTCTAACTTGCCTTTGCCTTTACATGCACCACGAAGCACCCGTGAGCCAAGGCCCAGCAATAAAACACAATAACAGAGCACAATCATTCAACAACCAATCAGATAACTCATATCACATAAGCATATACTCAACAGTTTAAGTATTCATCATACCAGCTATATAACTTCATGTCAACAATCAATCCACATATGATAACTAGGGTTAATGCCCTTAGGCCGCATCCTCTATTTATCCCACTGACTCCGGCCCGCTTAAACCGAGCTCAATGAATATTAAGCTGTCCTCGGCTACCAGTGGCCAAGCCGCGCCCTGTGCACAAATATAATTCATGGCTCCCTTAGGCCATTTACCACATGTCCCATGGCATAATACCATCTATGACATTATACAGATATCGGGAGCATTTAGTCCCATCACAAACACATAACCGGGTGCAGTTTTCTTACCTTCAGATTTGCTAGCTTTGTGTGTTTGATCCTCCAGCACGATCCCTCTTGAGCCCTAGCGCGCACCTAGTCACAACCATAGAACAGAACCATCACCAAACCTCAATTCCAAAACCTAGCCTCGGTACCAATCCCGAGCCCTCGGGAAGCTCTAATTCCTCCAAACGGGGTGGTAGGATCAAACCCCGAACCCCCGGGCAAAAACCCTTGAAAATAACCCAAAAACCCTTTTCTGGAAACAGGGTAGCGCTATAGCTCTTTGGAGGGTGCTACAGTGCTACAAACAGAACCTAAAAACATCCCTGACAACTTGGCCTAGCGCTACAGCGCCCAAAGGCTAGCGCTAGTCACAGAACAGCAACCCTACATTTTTCCCTCCTTCGATTTTCCCCGAGCCAAACCTTACCAAAACTCTTCCAAACCTCAACCAAACACCAAAACAAGCCTATCAACATCCTCCATTCATCCCAAGCATCCCAAACACACATAACCCAATCACATGCCTCCCTAAACATAGAATTCACCATGGCTGGATCCAAAACTCAGAAACTCAATAAAACCACAGAAATCACAAAGCTTAAGCTTGAGTTCCTTACCTCTCATGGTTGAGCTTAGCCTAGGTTGTGTCCCACTCTTGCTTAGCCTTCTCCTCCTCAAATCTTCAGCCTCAACTCCCTACAATTCCCACAGAATTTTGCTTAGGAAAACCAGCTGAACATCAATACTAGGAACTGAATACTACCCTGAACCTTACCTCAAATGAATGGATTGCCCTTGCCAAATCCTTGCTAAATCTTCAGGCCAGACCAAGGACTCTAGCCTCAAGCTTTTACTCTGACTTGCCCTATGTTTCTGCTCCAAAAAATCCTCAAGAATTGATGGAGAAAAGCCTAAATCGATGGAGAGAAAAACAGACTTCTAATTCTCTTTCTTTCCTTCCTTTCCTTTCTTTTCTTTCCTTCAGAATTCCAGCCCCTTCTACAAATTCAACTAAGTATAAAACCTTAATAATACCTATCCTTTATAAGCCAAATGACCACAATACCCTCCCATAATTTCCTAAGCCTTTTAATCCACCTAGGGGCATTTTGGTCATTTCACCCAATTCCCGTTAATTCCTTGAGTGTCTCTAATATTTACCACTTACTTCCCGACACCTAACTAATCACCAATTATATTCCTTAATGTCAAAATTGACCCCAATAAATTCTCTAAATTCCCAGAAATACCCCAAGGCTCGCCCTGAGCGGGTATAAATCTCCGCTGTGACTTTTTCGCTGAACCGCTCACTAGGATCGTCTCGAGTCACAGATTACAAATATATCCACATAATAATGTGGTCTCGACAATTTATCACATATATATATACAGTTATGCCCTCAATGGGCCAAAATTATGATTATGCCCTTCTAGCCTAATCAGGGCCTACATGCATACTAATACACATAGTCATGCATCACAGATATTCAAATAGTCATATAACATGCTTTTAAATCATTAAATCACATATAATCCAATTATGCCCTCCCGGCACACTAATCAAGGCCCTTAAGCCTTATTAGTAAATTTGGGTCGTTACAACTATCCCCTCCTAATGAGAATTTCGTCCTCGAAATTTACCTGAATAACTCGGGATACTGATCCCGCATCTCTGTCTCAAGCTCCCCGGTCGCTTCCTCGACCTTACTATTCCTCAACAACACTTTAACAAAAGGAATCATCTTATACCGTAATACTTTGTCCTTCCGATCTAGGATCTGAACCGGTTGCTCTTCATAAGCTAGGTCTATCTGTAATTCCAGGTCTTCATACCTCAACACATGAGTCGCATCTGAGACGTACTTCTGGAGCATAGAAACATGGAATACATCATGGACTCCTGACAATGATGGTGGCAAGGCTAACTTGTAAGCCACCTGACCTATCCTTTCCAGGATCTCCAAAGGTCCGATGAACCTAGGGCTTAGCTTGCCCTTCTTACCAAACCTCCTCACCCCTCGTAATGGTGAAACTCGGAGAAACACGGGGTCCCCAACATGGAACTCCACGTCCCTACGCTTGGGATCAGCATAGCTTTTCTGTCTACTCTGTGAGGCGAGCATCCTAGCTCGGATCTTCTCTATAGCTTCACTTGCCCTCTGAACCATATCTGGCCCCAAATACTTCCTCTCACCCATCTCATCCCAATGAATGGGTGATCTGCACTTCCTCCCATATAACATCTCGTAGGGAGCCACTCCAATCGTTGATTGGTAACTATTGTTATATGAAAATTCAATCAACGGAAGATATTTACTCCATGACCCTTCAAAGTCAATCACACAAGCTCTGAGCATATCTTCCAACACCTTAATCATCCTCTCAGACTGTCCATCAGTCTGAGGATGAAAGGCTGTACTAAACTTCAACTGAGTTCCCATAGCCTTCTGCAAACCCCTCCAAAACTTGGAAGTAAAGATGGGATCCCGGTCTGACACTATGGACTTAGGAACCCCATGGAGACGTACAATCTCCCTCTCATACAACTCAGCATACTAATCCACAGTATATGTTGACTTCACTGGAAGAAAATAGGCTAAATTGGTGTACCTGTCCACTATCACCCACACTGAGTCATGAAGCCCAACCGTCCTGGGTAAACCTCCCACAAAATCCATCGTGATATCCTCCCATTTCCACTCGGGAATACCCAAAGGCTGAAGCAACTCTGCTGGTCGCTGATGCTCAGCTTTCACTGGTTGACAGGTTAAGCATCTGACTACATACTTCACCACATCCTTCTTCATCCCGGGCCACCAATATAACATCCTTAGATCTTGGTACATCTTCATGGTACCCTGATGAAGTGAGTACGGCGTCGTATGAGACTCATCCAATATCTCTCGTCTGATCCCCTCCTCCCTGATACTGAAGTAATCCAACCTTAGAAATAGAATAGTCCTGATACTCTCGCAAAGACATTCTCTCTAATCCCCTGTAATTGAGCGTATGCCAATTGTCCCTCTTTAATCCGCTCTAGCAGGGTCACTGCAGAGTAATATTGGCCAACCGGCCTACCACCAATTCTATCCCTGCTCTGACCATCTCATCAGCTAACTTTCTTGAGATCTAGGTAGAATTGTATAATTGACCTGGGCCTTTTCGACTCAATGCATCCGCCACTACATTGGCTTTCCCCGAATGATAAAGAATATCACAATCATAATCTTTCACCAACTCTAGCCAACGCCTCTGTCTCATGTTCAGGTCCTTCTGTGTGAAGAAATACTTTAGACTCTTATGGTCAGTGTATACCTCGCACTTCTCCCCATACAAATAATGTTGCCAAATCTTCAATGCTAATACCACCGCTGCTAGCTCCAAATCATGGGTAGGATAACACTGCTCATATTCCTTCAGCTGTCGTGATGCATAAGCTATGACCTTCTCATTCTGCATCAACACACAACCTAAGCCCAATCTCGATGTATCGCAATAGACCACAAACTTCCCTTCCCCCGAAGGAAGACTCAACACAGGTGCAAAAATAAGTCATCGCTTCAACTCTTGGAAACTGTCTTCACACTTGTCTAACCAGAGAAACTTCAAGTTCTTTCGTGTCAGTTTTGTCATCGGCGCCGCTATCTTCGAGAAGCCTTCCACAAACCGTCTGTAATAACCTGCTAAACCAAGGAAACTCCGCACCTCCGAGGCATTCCTTGGCTTCGGCCAATCCCTAACTGCCTCTACCTTAGTCGGATCCACCTTAATCCCGTCTGCACCTACAATATGTCCAAGGAATGTCACTTCTAGTAACCAAAATTCACATTTCTTAAACTTGGCGTACAACTGATGCTCCCTCAACCTCTGAAGAACCTTTCGGAGATGAATCTCGTGCTCTACTTCTGAACTGGAGTACACTAAGATGTCGCCAATGAAGACAATAACGAACTGATCCAGAAAGTCTTTGAACACCCTATTCATTAAGTCCATAAAGGCTGCTGAGGCATTGGTCAAACCAAACGACATGACCAGAAACTCATAGTGCCCATACCTCGTTCGGAAGGCCATCTTCGGTATGTCCTTGTCCTTGATCCTCAGCTGGTGATAACCAGATCGAAGATCAATCTTCGAGAGCACCGTCTTACCCTGCAGTTGATGGAACAAGTCATCAATCCTTGGTAGGGGGTACTTATTCTTGATGGTCAACTTGTTCAATTACCTATAGTCAATGAACATTCTCAAAGTCCCGTCCTTCTTCTTCACAAACAGAACTGGAGCACCCCATGGCGAGTAGCTAGGCTTGATGAACCCTAAATCTAGAAGCTCCTGCAACTGTATCTTCAATTCTTTCAGTTATGCCGGTGCCATCCTATATGGTGCCCTCGATACTGGTTCTGTCGCCGGCGCCAATTCAATGACAAACTGAATCTCTCTACGTGGCGGCAACCCCGACAAGTCCTCAGGGAATACATCCAAGAAATCACAAACCAATCTGGTCTCTTCTGGTCCTACTGGCGAAACCCTGGTGGTATCCACCACACTAGCCAGAAAACCTATACACCCTCCTTGTAATAGATCTCTGGCTCTCAGCGCTGATATCCTGGGTACGCAGGATCCATGCACCGCTCCCACAAAAACAAAGGGATCCTCGCCCTCTGGCTCAAAAGTCACCATCTTCTTTATGCTATTAATGGTAGCTCCATATCTAACCAACCAATCCATACCCAAAACCATATCAAAGTCCTCCATACTCAGCTCAATCAAATCTATTGACAACTTTCTACCATCAACTATCACTGGCAGTGCTCTAATCCATCTCCTAGATATTATTAGTTCCCCTGTAGGCAAAATAGTCCCAAACGCTGAAGTACAATACTCACTAGGTCTACACAGTCTATCAATCACCCTACTAGAGAACAAACAAATGTGTAGCACCAGAGTCAATCACTACAGTAAAAGGATTGCCAACGCTACAAAATCAAACCTATCACTACCGAGGGGCTAGCCTCGGCCTCCGCCTACATCAGGGTGAACACTCAAGTTGGAGTCAAGCTATCCACCTTCCCCGCACATCCCTTCTTCACTGCCGGGCAATCTTTCTTAAGGTGTCCTACCACCCCGCACACATAACAGGCTTTAGCCCGACATTCGCCCGGATGGCATCTTCTGCACCTCGTGCACTCAGGATAAATCCTCCATGTATCACCGCCTCCCTGAAGGCCACCCTGAGTACCCCGACCTCTCCTATCAGGACCACGAGCGGTCAAAGCATCAGGGGTCTTCCTCTTCGAATCACTGGGGCCTCCGCCCCTACCAAAACTAGAATATGGAGGCACCACCCTGTGACCCTCCCGCCTTGCTACACTCTCCCTCCAAATCTTATTTTCCACTTCCTCAGGGGTAAGAGCCTTCTCCACAGCATGGGCATAAGTTGTTCCTCCAGATACTGTTGTAATTCTTACATCTCGGGCTATCATAGCATTAAGCCCTCTAATAAATCTGTCCTGCCTAGCTGCATCAGTAGGCACAAGATCTGGTGCGAACTTCGTAAGTCTGTCAAACTTTAGGGTATATTTTGTAACTATCATGCTGCCCTGAACCAGCCCCACGAACTCATTTATCTTCGCTGCCTTGATGGCAACATTATAATACTTCTCACTAAATAAATCCTTAAATCCTTCCCAAGTCAAAGCAGTAACATCTCTGGTCTGTGATGCCACCTCCCACTAGATTCAGGCGTCCTCCCTCAGCATATACGTGGCACAGACCACTCTATTTAACTTTCAGTGGATCAGGTCCTCCCTCAAAGATCGGGGGTTGCTGCTTCCTAAACCGCTCATACAATGGCTCCCATCTATTCCCAACCTCTACTGGCTGCACAACAGGTACCACTGCAAGTGGTACAATGGGGGCAACACTCCCTGATGGAGCCTGCTGCAGCAGAATTCAGATCTGTTCATCTTGGCTCTATAGCCAAGCCTGCATGTCTGCCATAAGCTGCTGCCAGTTCTCAGGGACTGGCGGAGGGGTCTGGCTCTGGTCATCATCTCTAAACCCAGATCTATTGCCGGCTAGTCGTGTAGATTTTCTTGGATGCATATTTATCCAAGTCAATCTGCAATCAACGACTCGACAATCAAACTATGATGATAGGGTAATAATCCTTTCATGATCCATCTCTGGAACTCCAATCATTCACAAGCAATCAAGATATAGCAATTTATCCAAATATTTACCCATATATTCATTCACATGCATAGCAATGCTGATAAGCATGCCTCAATATCATCATGCAATAGTCAAGGGCCAAGCCCTATCAGTATCTCATGCTCCCTATTAATCAACCAGATATCAAGAATCATATCTCATTCAAATCATTTAAGCACATAGTCATGTATACACAATTTACCAAACCCTGAGTCATGCTTGACTTTCGCGACAAATGTACATGTCCAGCCAGTCTTCAGGAACCCTTAAACCTAGGACACTCTGATACCAAGTTGTAACGCCCTGGATAGCCAAGACCGTTACACTGAGTGTTTATAAAGGTGCAAGAATTTCTAATCAAGTCATTTAATTCAAAACATGTTACTGAAACTATAGTTGAACTAGGGTTAAAAGATTTTGGTCTCAAAAGCTGCATTTCTTATAAATAATCATTTTCTTTTCACATGGGATCCTAGAAGTAATAAGTTAAAGACGCTTTACAAAAGATTCAAGATCTACATTCAGTGATTAGCTATACTAAGGCAAAACAAACAGTTAAGCATATCCCGTCCTGTTCCACTCCTCGGCCGTGGCGGCTGAACAATTGACTATGTACATTCAGCCCCGCAGCCCTCCATCTCAGGATTGGTCCAACTTTCCTTTGCCTTTACCTGCACCACGAAGCACCTGTGAGCCAAGGCCCAGCAAGAAAACACAATAACAGAGCGCAATCATTCAACAACCAACCAGATAACTCATATTACATAAGCATATACTCAACAGTTTAAGCATTCATGATAATCAAGTATTCATCATACCAGCTATATCACTTCATATCAACAATTAATCCACATATGATAACTAGGGTTAATGCCCTTAGGTCGCATCCTCTATTTATCCCACTGACTCCGGCCCGCTTAAACCGAGCTCAATGAATATTAAGCTATCCTCGGCTACCAGTGGCCGAGTCGTGCCCTGTGCGCATGTATAATTCACGGCTCCCTTAGGCTGTTTACCACATGTCCCATGGCATAATACCATCTATGACATTATATAGATATCGGGAGCACTTAGTCCCATCACAAACACATAACCGGGTGCAGTTTTCTTACCTTCAGATTTGCTAGCTTTGTGTGTTTGATCCTCAAGCACGATCCCTCTTGAGCCCTAGCGCGCACCTAGTCACAACCATAGATTAGAATCATCACCAAACCTCAAGTCCAAAACCTAGCCTCAGAACCAATCCCGAGCCCTCGGGAAGCTCTAATTCCTCCAAACGGGGTGGTGGGATCAAACCTGGAACCCCCAGGAAAAAACCCTTTTCTGGAAACAGGGCAGCACTACAACGCTCTTTGGAGGGCACTACAGCGCTACAAATAGAACCTAAAAACGTCCCTGACAACATGGCCTAGTGCTACAGCGCCCAAAGGCTAGTGCTGTAGCGCTAGTCACAGAACAACAACCCTGCATTTTTCCCTCCTTCGATTTTCCCCGAGCCAAACCTTACCAAAACTCTTCCAAACCTCAACCAAACACCAAAACAAGCCTACCAACTTCCTCCATTCATCCCAAGCCTCCCAAACACACATAACCCAATCACATGCATTTCCAAACATAGAATTCACCATGGCTGGACCCAAAACTCATAAACTCAATAAAACCACAGAAATCACAAAGCTTAAGCTTGAGTTCCTTACCTCTGATGGATGAGCTTAGCCTAGGTTGTGTCCCACTCTTGCTTAGCCTTCTCCTCCTCAAATCTTCAGCCTCAACTCCCTACAATTCCCACAGAATTTTGCTTAGGAAAACCAGTTGAACATCAATACTAGGAACTGAATACTACCCTGAACCTTACCTTAAATGAATGGATTGCCCTTGCAAAATCCTTGCTAAATCTTCAGGCCAGACCAAGGAATCTAACCTCAAGCTTTTACTCTGACTTTCCCTGAGTTTCTACTCCAAAAAAACCTCAAGAATTGATGGAGAAGAGCCTAAATCGATGGAGAGAAAAACAGACTTCTAATTCTCTTTCTTTCCTTTCTTTTCTTTCCTTCAAAATTCCAGCCCCTTCTACAAATTCCACCAAGTATAAAACCTTAATAATACCTATCCTTTATAAGCCAAATGATCACAATACCCTCCCATAATTTCCTAAGCCTTTTAATTCACCTAGGGGCATTTTGGTCATTTCACCCAATTCCCGCTAATTCCTCGAGTGTCTCTAATATTTACCACTTACTTCCCGACACCTAACTAATCACCAATTATATTCCTTAATGTCAAAATTGACCCCAATATATTCTCTAAATTCCCATAAATACCCTCAGGCTCGCCCCGAGCTGGGTATAAATCCCCGCCGTGACTTTTTGCTGAACCGCTCACTAGGATCGTCTCGAGTCACAGATTACAAATATATCCACATAATAATGTGGTCTCGACAATTTATCATATATATATACAGTTATGCCCTCAATGGGACAAAATTATGATTATGCCCTTCTAACCTAATCAGGGCCTACATGCATACTAATACACATAGTCATGCATCACAGATATTCAAATAATCATATAACATGCTTTTAAATCATTAAATCACATATAATCCAATTATGCCCTCCCGGCACACTAATCAAGGCCCTTAAGCCTTATTAGTAAATTTGGGTCGTTACAGATATTCTCCCGAGACTCGTTGAGCTCGGTATACACCTTGTATACGGAGAAATATCGGTCCCCTTTCTTCTTCTTCCCTCCATCTGCCTCGGGGTTATTCCCTTCATTTTTCTTCCTTTTTGAAGGGTTATCCCTAGGGGGTTTCAAAGTTGAGGGGTCTTTCGAGGTCGAGGCAGTGTTTATGTTTGTCGCTGTAGTTACGGGCTGTGAGGTCATGTTCAGCGCTGACCTTGCCTCTTCTACATTGAAAAACCTCTGGGCCCTTCGATTGAACTCGGTTAAAGACCTGATAGGTTTCCTTTGTAAGTCTTCCCAGAGGGGACTTCCCGGCATTATGCCTGCTCTAACCGCCATCAGGTGACCAATATCGTCGACATCTCGAGCTCGAGCCACTTCTAAGTTAAACCTCGTGAGGTAACTTTTTAGCGTCTCCTTTTGTTGTTGTCGGATGTTGGTTAAGGCTGAGGCCTCGGGCCTGATGCCAACCATAGCCTTGATTTTTATTTTATAGTCCCTAGACAATTGATCCCAAGACGTGATCGAATGCCTTTCGTACTTCTCAAACCAGTTTTTTGGTGGTCTTGTAAGTGTGGCTGGGAACAACATACACCTGAGCTCGTAACCGACATTGTTGGCTCGCATAATGGTGTTGAATGTGCTCAGATGGCTATAGGGATCTGAGCTTTCGTCAAATGGCAGGACATGAGGTATCCTGAATCCCTGAGGGAATGGGGTGTTAGAGATATGTGGGGCAAAAGGCTCGAGCTCTTCATCAGACTCTTCAGCCTTTTCCCTCCCACGCTCGTTCTGTAAGAGCCTGAATGCTCTCTCTAATTGTTCAATCCTTTCTTGGACTAAATCCACTGGAGGTCTAGCCTGGACCTGAGGGGGCTAGTTATCGTTAATAAAAACTCCAGCTCCCTGTCTTGGTACAGGGTTATACGCTTGCTATTTATGGCCATTCAAATGGTCTCGCAGATCTAGGTTCGGGGGATTGTCTTGACCCCGATTGTGGTTTAAGTGTTCTCGCAGATCAGGGTGATTGCCTTGATTCCCCGTATGTCTCGGTTCCATGTTGTAAATGCTCATGGAGCGAGTGTAATCTGAGCTTTCACTTACATAACTCATAGCTCGGCGATTACGAGGTCAGTCCCCTACTGGCCTCCTTGTCTCAGCAGTCTATGATCTTGACATTTGGCTTCCCGTAGGCTGAGGAGCCCTGCGATCTTGGGTAGCTTCTCTTTCATTCCCCTATCCATGACTAGCCCATCGATTTCCATCTCGATGTGCAGGTCGTGGAACCTCCTGAACTGGCGAGGGATGCCTTATTGGCGATGGTGGGTGTCTTATGGGAAACAGTGGCTGTCTCCCATTGCCGGGCCTAGATGGTTCCGAATTTTCCTGTGTCAGGCTCCGGGTTGTTTTGTGCAGCATCCGGATTCAGGTTCCAAGCCACTGAGGGGGCTCAGTTATTTCCCGTTCTTGTTTGTGCTTCTGCAGTCGGGTTGGAAGTACCCTCAGCCCAATTACTCCTCTGGGGCCTTGGTTGAACTGGCTGGGATGCTGGTGGTGGCACCTACTCTGCCCTCCTAGCGTCCATGCTCTCACAAGGACGTCCCCTAGGCCTCCGAGGAGGTGCCTGGGCGCCAGCAGCCTGTCTGGCTAACACTTCGTTGTGCTTTGTTGCTTCTGCCAACTGTTTGTGCAGTAGGTGGTTTTCAAGTTCCACATTTGGAACATATCTTTCAAGATTGTAATACATATCCTCGTCAGGCCTGGGGGCAGGCGAACCTCAAGAGTTAGATGAATCGCTCCTTTCTTTAGGATCTGGATCCATCATGGGCTGCTTTCCAGGCCGTCGTGGGTAATCTTCACCATGAGGAATCTGCTCCTCAGGTATATTGGGCATTGGTCGCTCACCCGTATCGGGGTTACTTGCAGCGGCCATTGATGATTCGAGAGGCTTTCTATCTAAACAGGCTCACTTCTTGTTTAATAGCTCTCAATGAAAACACCAAACTGTTGACGCCGTTTTTCGTCAACTTAGAAAAGAAGAGCAATTAAACTAAATATACCAGAGGAAACAAATAATATAGACACAATTTTTTATGTGGTTCAGCAGTTAAAATCTGCCTAGTACATGAGTCTGCGTTACAACTGAATCGTCCCACTCTTTTTATAAAGTGGTTTACCGAATCTCTTCCCATAGATTTCAGGGAGTTATTCTACAAAAATCAATTAAAATAATGCCATTAAATACATTAGTTACTATGTAAGCGGTAATATCCCATGATATTTGGGATTTAATAACAAATTACATCAGATCCCTTAAACATAGGGATTTTACAACAATAAACATGTTCACACACAGCTTGCGAGCTTGGACGCAAGATTCACACACCTTCAAGATCATTTACCTATGACGAGCTTGTCACCTTGGTCTACCTATGTTCTCAACAAGTGATGTTAACGAGACCATCCTCTTTGAGCTTACAATACTCGAGCTTGAATCATCTTGCCTGAGGGCAGAAAATAAATCAAGAAATTTATACAAGTGTTGAACCATTGCCACTGCGATTTGCGAGCCTAACTTATAACCTCGGAACACCTCTAAGACTACGTAGTTCCTGAGCTCACCAATCCCGACGTTGTCACATTTACTGCTCAGCGAGACTATCTCTGACTTGCTGATCACATGACGACTTTGCTAGTCTCGAGCTTACACCTTAAGAGCCTGGATTTCAAGATCAAAATTCCCATTCTCGAAATCAGGGTGTAACATCACTATTATATGAGAAATGCTGCCCGGTTTTGTCTAGAATTATGTATTCTATTATTATATTTGTATTGTGTTGTGCTTATTTGATTGGATTTGATTAGATTGACAGATGGCTAGGTTACTAATATAGAAGAAATGCTGCCCAATTTTTCGTATGCTCGGTTTTATGCTTATTTAGTTTTGTTTGTTTAATTTTTCATAGACATAGGAGAAGATATGGAGAGAAAATGGATGTCAGCGATTAGTTTATCCGTGGAATATAAAAATGGGGTTGATTTGTTCTTAAGATTTTGTTCGGAACATGTGAAAGACCTAAAATTTACTTATTTCCCGTGTGTTAATTGTGGAAATGTAAGGAAAATGGGTCTTAGTAAGATCAAACAACACTTTTCAATAGAATCGAAAAAAGTTACACGATTTTGGTAGATGTATGGGGAGAGAATGCATGTCGCTCCAACTCCGCCAAGTAGACCCAAGGAAATGAGGAGGAATATAGAAGAGGAGAACTGGGATCCATTAGATGATATGATTGATGATGCACATTATGGAACTGGAGTAGACCCAAATAAGTTTGAGACACTACTTAGTTATCCTGAGAAATCGATTTACCCCCATTGGAAAAAATTTACAAAGTTATCCGCTCTTCTTAGGTTGTACCCGCCAAGGTGAGGATGTCAAGGATGGAGTACCCACCAAGGTCTTCAGCTGAAGTTTTCAGTTGTGCCCTCTCGCGAGGTAGCTCTTCAAAGCGAGGTTGCCAAAACTGAGTCCTTTTTATGGCGTGAGTCTATGCGATCTGATATTGCAAGAGTAGACTCAATAGAACTGGGACTTTCATTGTCTGACAGAAGGAGGAGTTCATCAAGATTATCAAAGTTTTTTTGCAATTGGACCTCCTCGGGAATTAAAGAGTCAATCATGAATGTTTGATAGCATTCATCATCTTCTCGGGGTTGTTTCCCGATGTGGAAGATATTGACTTCAAGAGTCATGTTTCCAAACAATATCTTCAGTAGACCATTCCGACAATTGATAAAAGCATTTGCAGTAGAAAGGAATGGTCTTCCGAGGATAATAGGAATTTTAGACTCCATGTTCACCACAGATTGGGTATCAAGAATAAGAAAATCCATGGGGTAATAGAATTTTTCAATTTGAACCAATACATCCTCAACAATACCCCTAGGTTTTTTGGTGGAACGATCAGCAACTTGTAGTACAACATATGCTGGCTTCATTTCTCCAAGACCGAGTTGTGAGTATACAGAGTAGGGCATGAGAATGATACTCGCGCCAAGATCAAGTAAGGCTTGGCTGACTTCATGGGTCCCAATTTGGCAAGAAATGGTGGGACAACCGGGATCTTTGTATTTTAGCGGTGCCTTTTGTTCAATCACCGCACTCACTTGCTCGGTCAAGAAGACAGTCTTCTTGACATGGTGCTTCCTTTTTGCAGTGCAAAGATCCTTGATGATTTTGGCATAAGCGGGCACTTTTTTAATGATGTGAAGCAAAGGAAGATTAATCTTCACTTGTGTCAAGTGCTCAAGGAGTTCAGCTCGGTTATCAGGAAGTTTCCCAACAGGTTTCAAAGCCTGGGGAAATGGTATTTTTGGAGTGGCATTGAGTGGTGGATTTTCGGAAATGAATTTTGGAGTACTGGGAGTGTTGGATTTTATGGGTGGGTCTTGCAGAGTTTTACCGCTTCTCGTCGTGATGTCATTCACTTCCTTGACATTTTGATCATTAGAATTTGTAGATTGGGCCATGTGTTGGCCTTGCACATTGAGTTTTGGTTGGGAAGGAAGTTTACCTTTTTCCAGAATGGCCAAGGATTTAGTCAATTTTGAGAATTGACATTTCATTTCCTTGATTTCTTCCATCATTTGGCGATTCAGTTTGGATTGTTCCTCCATGAATGCATGAAGAGTATTCTTGAGAGAATTTCGTGATGGATGAGCATTGTATTGAGGTGTAGAATACGCCTTTGATGGTTGAACTTGTTGCTCATTTCTCCATTGGCCTCCAGATGATTGAGACTGGTTGGAATATGTCCAACTGAAATTTGGGTGGTTTCTCAAACCAAGGTTGTACGTATGGGAGAATGGCTTGTTATATGCCCCTAAGGCATTGCATTGATCCTCATAAACCCCCTTCATTTCATTCAAAGCTAAGTGCTTCATCCCTCCAAAAACAAAGCAAGGTTCTTGCGGTTCCGCTTGAGCAATCATGTGCGATTTTTGGCTATTCTTTTGTCATTAAGACCTCAAACTGCTTTTTCAAAGCTTCGAGTTAGGCCTTAACACTATCCTCTTCTCGAAGTTGATAGATCCCAGATGGTTTGTGTCGGTTGGTGCTGTCAGTAGCACTCGAACCATTCCAGGTGTGAGACTTTTTCGCGGTTTCTTCGAGATATTCAAGAGCATCGTCTGGCTCTTTTTTCGAGGAATTCACCATTGCATAGCATTTCTACAAACTGGCACTCACGACTCGTGAGGCCTTCATATAAGTAACTGACCAAACGCCAGTTCTCATAGCCATGGTGCGGGCACTGATTTAACAAATCTTTGAATCTTTCCTAGACTTGATATAACGTTTCATTGTCTTTTTGGGAAAATGTGGAATCTGTCGTTTTAGACTGTTGGTCTTATGGCTAGGGAAATGTTTCAGAAAGAAGGATTTAATCATCTCCTCCCATGTTCCAATCGACCTAGGTCTCAAAGAGTATAACCAACTTTTGGCTTTGTCCTTTAAGGAGAAAGGGAAGAACTTCAGTCGCACAGCATCGGCATTTTTGGCTCGATTATAGAATGTGGCTACTACCTCCTCGAATTCTCTGATATGCACGTATGGGCTTTCGTTTTCCATTCCATGAAGCGTGGGCAATAGTTGAATCATGCCAGGTTTAAAATCTAATGCGGGCATATTAGGAGGGAAGATAATGTATGAAGGTGTGGAAGTGCGAGTGGGATGGAGGTAGTCATTGAGAGTTCTTGGTTGGATGTCATCATTGCGAGCCATTGCAAATGAATTATTATCAGCGAAATTTTGTGGAGAAGCAGGATTAGTGGAAGAAGTTCCGGTAGGAGTGGCAGATGAATTGGAAGAAGTGTCACTGGAAGTTTCGTGATGATTCATCCACTCTCGGAAATCAGAATTAGATTTATTTAATGTCTTTATTTTTATTTTTTATTTTTTTTTGTTAAACTTGTTCCCAAGTAGATTTGGAGGTTTTCGGGTGATCTCAACTCCTTACTAGAACTCCCCAAGGTTACTGAGTAAGTATGGTGGATCACAAGTCAACCTTTAAGAATAGTGAAATTGCTTATTTTGACAGAGCAAGCTTGGTTTTCTTATAGTAATAAGTTCAACAATGTAATAGTGCAAAGGTAGATGCTTGAAATGTTCCCAGTCCGATTAGGAAGGTTGCCAAGGTATCGCTTTAGACCCACACTTGCCTAGATAGAACTCCCCGAGGTTCCCAGGTAAGTGTGGAGGGTAACACTATCACAAACCTTATTTAACAACTAATCTTTCTAGACAGAACAATATCAGTTTCTACCATTTGTAATATTACACAACTGTTCCCAATACTAAGCGTTTTATGATTGAAATTTGAAAAACCTAAATTCTAAGGAAAACTAAGGCAAAGAAGAAAAAAGAAAATCACTAAGCAACAAAATAAACAACACAAGAATAAAATCAAGAAAAAGAATTAAAGTGAAGATAGAACAACAAGCTTAATCTTTTTTTTTTTTCAAATATGTATTAAACTAAAAAAAAAGTAGAATAGAAATTAAGAAAGAAAAATGGAGTAAGAAGTATCTAAAAAGAAAAAAAAAATATAAATATATATATATGAATATTATTTTTTAACCAAAAGAGAGGAAAATGGAAAAAAAAAAAGAAATAAAGAAAGAAATAAGAATAAATATATATTTTTTGCTTTTGTTTGATTTTTTTATTTACTTTTATTTTATAGAAATGTATATATATATATATATATATGAATATTTATATATATTTTTTTGTTACCGAAAAAAAAAGAGTAAAAGAAGAGAAGAAAGAAAAAAAATAAATGTATATATATATAAATATTTTTTTTGTTTATGATATTTTTTTTAATTTTTTTTTGTTATAATAATAATCTAATTAATTAAAAATTAGTAAACTAACACAATATTTATTCCAACAAAAACACAAATAAAGTTACTAATATTTTTGAAAAATTTTCACTAAACCTTTGAAAATTACCTCCCGGCAACGGCGCCAAAATTTGTTTAATGCCCAAAATGTGACTATCACTAAGCGGTAGTTGTAGTAAGATCGGGCGGTTGATCCACAAGGAGGTAACCTAAAATCAAAATATTAGTAGAAAATAACACAAAAAGTTAGTAACAAGAAATAAATAAAATTGTAAATGAAAAGAGGTTTGAGATTTTGGTATTGTCTTTTTGATAAAGTGATAAAATGAGATAAGTGAAATAAAGGTAAGATGTAATCAAGAGTTTGAGAAAAGGAAAGTGTTGACCGCGTTTTTTGCCAACGACGTGTGAACGTCAAAAACGATAAAACCTTCAAGAGAAAATAAACGACACAGACGATTTTACAGTGGTTCAGCCCCAATGTGTTGGTAATAGCCTAATCCACTTAGAGTTGTGATTATAGACCAGCACTCAAGATCAGATGAACCTGAGTCAACTGAGTTTCTTTAGTGCAGATTACAAGAATACAAGAATTCTCTCAAATACAAGTATTCTCTCTTTAGAAAATTCGGATCAAAAGTTCAAAAGTCCAAAAGTCCCCTTTATGATGCCAAAAGCCTTGTATTTATAGGCTTAGGATCGTACAGATGATATCCCCATAATCGGGATATTTGGTTATTCTCATTATATTTAATTTACAATAATATTCAAAATATAACAATACACTAAATTTGTGGGATAAATTGAGAGATTCCTACGTATGCCAAGACTGATTCTTGTTGAAGCCATTTCTGGGAATCTTGACGTAGTCCTGCTCTATCTAGTCGATCCATGTCACATTCAGTCTGGTCGACCACACCTTCACTGGGCAGACACGCACTCGACTGGGCAGTCATGCACTTGACTGGGCAGACAAGCCCTTGGCTGGGCAGACATGCACTTGACTGGGCAGTCGTGCACCTGACTGGGCAGTCGTGCACCTGACTGGGCAGTCATGCACTTGACTGGGCAAACATGCACTTGGCTGGGCAGACATGCACTTGGCTGGGCAGACATGCACTTGGCTGGTCGGACATGGTCGTGGTCATGACTGGTTGGACAAGGTCATGCCTAAGCAGACAAACATGTGACTGGTCGGACAAGGTCATGTCTGGGCAGTCAAGCATGTGACTGGTCAGCCAAGGTCATGCCTGGGCAGATATGACACTTGACTGGCCAGTCAAAATTCTTCACTGGTCTATCGGGTCACTCCCAAGCCAGATCACCCCACCATTCTTTGTCATTTGTCATTTCTATTGCCACGTCTTCATTTTCAAATTTTGGGGATAACATTTGCCCCCCAAGTTTATTATATGATATACTCACATAATAAACTTTTTTTCTAGCCAAATGTTTTTGAGGCCATCCAAAAACTTCCATCCAGTCGGTAATTTTCACTCTTGTAATGAACCCACGATTGAACTTGTCTTTTGATCTTGTTGTTGTGTATTTTGGAATTTAGGGCTTTTGCTTTTCGGAATAGGTTTAGGGGTAAGGCCGATTGGCCGTTGCTCTTTCTTTGCTTTTGAATATTTTGATCCGATCGGATGCCTAAGCATGGGCTCGGACTAGGGCCCTCGGCACCTCGGACACGCACCCTCGGATGCCGGAGCTACTCGGACTAGATCCCTCGGAGCCCTTGGACACGCACCCTCGGACACCAGGTGTCCGGTCAGACACTCACGCACACACGCCATGGGTGCTGGGCTCTTTGGACAGCCCCTTAGGCTCCTCAGACACAAGCTCTTCGGACAGCAGTGTCCACTCGGACACCACACAACTCCTCGGGTGTCCCGGCACCCTTCGGCTCCTCGGACACAAGGTGTGCAGCTCCTCGGACCAGGCACACAGCTCGGATGAGGCGCAGCTCCTCGGACCCCAGGCACACAGCTCCGAGCGGACACCACACGCTTCTCCTCGGACAGCAGGCGCGCACTTTAGGCACCTTGTTTGAATCTCCCAAAAGCATTTTGAGAGATCGATTTCTCTCAATCAATCTTGGGAAAAATTGACTTCTCTTCTCAAAGAAATTTTTTCACTGTGTAGTAAATATTTTTACTTTGCATTCATTTGCTCGTGTTTGTTTGATCCACTCCAGAGACTCATCGATGTTATTTATGCTAAACAAAAAAGTTTCCTACTCGATTGGTGATACATGCTTAGCCGACCAGGGAAGTTGTATCTGCTCTCCCGACCAGGAAAACTTTGCACCTGATCAGCTAAACCTTGTACTCGGCTAGTAGTTTTCTCTTTATTCTTGTGAAGACAATTGTTGCTTAGCAGCTTTGATATTTCTCTCTTATAGTGAGTTGTTGGTATTTATACTTTACTTTTCTTTTCTAACTTAAAACATTCCAAGTTATTTTAGACTTAAAAAGTTATAAGTTTTTTATGGATAGTAAAGTCACTCTGATCCTTAGATTTTCGCATGAGTACTTAGTTTTCTAACTTAGAAATTTTAGACATTTCATAAGTCCATACTAAGTATACTTTCTCACACTCTTATTGCTCTAACATTTTATGAGCATAATGTTTATTGTCACACGAATATCTACTTCTAACTTGAAATTTTTAAAAAATTCCAAGTTAGTTAAGCTTTGTCAAACAAGTTAGCTTAATGGCCTTTTTGGACTTCGAAAATTTACAAGTCAACCTAAAAACAGATATATTAACTCGTGCTCTTATTTCTTGTGTTAAATTATATACCAGTGTACCCCATGTGCCCCCCAGGTGATCGAGGGTTGAAAGATCCTGGGTCACTCGCTACTTGACCGAATCTGTTCGAGCAGTTAATTGCTCGTGAAACACATAGAATATATGGAAAATATTCGAGTAGTTGAACACTGCTTGAACGTATCGACCAGTTGAGCACTGTCCGATTTTACCGACCAGTTGAACACTACTCAGATAACTAACACACATGCATATTTGTAGCAAGAATCGACCACGCTGTGCGTAGTCTCTTTTATTACTCGTAAATTAAAAAGGACAAAACATATCTAATAACGAGTCTTAAACAACCAAAATTGTTCAAAAATAAAATGACTGGTTAGCAAATAATCAGCTCATAAACCAAACTTAAATAACAAGTCAAACAACTCAAAATCAAGCTACCACTCTGAAAGTGGTATTTAGAAATAATATATCCTCCGATGCTTGCCATTCCAGTGGTTTCTAATCCTAGCACTCCCGCTCAGCATACTTCTCCTCTGCTTCGTTGCTTTCCTCAGCCAAGTGTGGACCTCCACATATAGTGTCTAAGGTAAAGTCCACAGGTCCGGGCTGCAAGGGTGGAGATCTTTGTCGCTTGAAACCAAGATTGATGCTGCCTCCTTCTCCTTGGGGTGTCTCTGCCCAGTACTTTCTCAACTTGCCCAACCGGAGAAGAAATTCTATCTCGTCCTTGAGGTGATTGCATTCATTCGTGTCATGACCATAATCTCCATGGAAACAACAAAACTTATTCATATCCCTCTTCCTCATCTCTTTCCTGATGGGTGGAGGTTTCTTGTAGGGAACCTCTTCATGACTAGCAAGATATATTTCTGTTCGGCTAGCTGAGAGAGTGGTATAGTTAGTGAATTGAATCTCATACTTGGTTGGCTTTTCACTTGAATTCAACTTTGCTTTCTTTTCCTCATGGTGGTCAGACCCGTTATTTCCACGTTTCCTTCCACCAGAGTCAATTGATCCGCCCGGATTGTTTATGCTATTCTCCTCTTTCTCTATTGCATCATCCAATTTCATATACTTGTCTGCCCGGTCAAGAAATTGTTGAAGTGTTGAAATTGGATTTCTATGTATACTGTCCCACAAAAGGCTTCGATAAGTTATCCCAGCAGATATGGTGACCATCTTCCCCTCGTCTCCTACAGCAGTTGCTCTATTGGCTTCTCTCATGAATCTCTGTATATAATTCTTTAGAGACTCATCTTTTCCTTGTTTGATATCTGCCAAGTGGTTGGCATAAACTGGTGGAGTCCGGGCAGTGTTGAATTGTCTACAAAACTCTTTCCTGAATGCTTCCCAAGAGGTAATGGAGTTTGGCTTAAACTTCCAATACCATTCCTGGGCAGTATCTGACAATGTAGCCAGGAAAACTCTACACCGATAATCGTCACTTACTCCGAGCAATTCCATCTGGTCCTCGAATTTCTCGACATGTCTGATGGGATCTGCCTTTTCTGTATATATTGGCAGAACCGGTGCTTTATATTTTTCCGAAGGCTGGGCTGCTCTAATCTGGGCACAAAATGGGTTGCCACTCCGGTGGTCTATCGTGTCTATCTCGGAAGGTCGTTTTGACAAACCTAGCACTGCAGCTGTTAGCATGTCAAGCTGGGCTTGGATGGCTGGTGCAACTGATGAGGTTCCAAGGTCTTGACCGCTTGGTCGGGCATTACCATCTGGCATGCCATCGTCAAGTATTTTTACTTGACTGGCAGGGCAGTCTAGATTTTGCCCTTCGATCGGGACGGTCCTCCTCTTGTTGGTGATAATGTCCCTCAGATCCTTCCGGGAAGCATGCTCTCCTGCCCGATCAAACACCGTACTTTTCGATTTTTCAGAGGGCTTACTACGCAGGACTTGCTCTCTCCCACTACGTTGCTGGCCGGGGTGCAGTGGAGGCCTTTCGGTATGCCCTGGGCAATCTTTTCCTCCTTGTTGGTCATTGCCCTCCTTTTCCTTTGACTGGTGGGTGTGATGACTATCAGCCTCATCACGACCATGCCCATCTTTGAATTGTGAAGTCCTCTTCTCTCGAGGAGTCTTGGTCTGATCCTGCTTGGGTGGGGTCTTCTTACTGCCCGATCGGTGACTTCCTGACCTCGAAGTTTCTGATCGGTGGCTCCTGGAGGGGGTTTTAGAGTGCTCCCTTTGCGTCGAGGCAGTTCTGGATCGGTCCCCATCATCTTCCCTACCAAGGGGGTTACTCCTGCTTCTGGCCGGTCCTCGAGAATCGACTCAGTCAGTGGTCCTCCGACCAGCGTTATTATTTCTTGCTCCCTGGGTGGCTGCTTGTGCTGCGGCTTGAGCATTGGCTTGGGCCAATTGGGTAGCCCCTTATAGAGCAAGTGCTGCTTCACGATGTCTCCGATTGACCTCCTCCTGTAGTTGTCTAAACTCTTTGCTTCTGGCCTCCATATCACGCCTTTGCTGCTCTAACGCGGCTTTCTGCCTGGCCATCTCTTCAGCGAACGCCTCCTGTCTGACGTGGAAGTGTGCCATCTCCTCCTGGAAGGCCTTCATGGCTTCCTGGAGCTCTTCAACTTCTGGAGTCACGTCCTCGAGCATGACTCTTGGCTTAGTCTCATGGTCTTGTGGGCCATGACCTTCTGATCTGGAAGACTCTTTAAAGGAGTCTGTCTTCTTGGAGGCCGCATTGGTGTTCTTAGGCGCCATAATACTTCAGGGACCGTTTGTCTTTCTCTTTAGGCTCTCAATGAAAGCACCAAAATGTTGACCGCATTTTTGGCCAACGACGTGTGAACGTCAAAAACGATAAAACCTTCAAGAGAAAATAAATGACATAGACGATTTTATAGTGGTTCAGCCCCAATGTGTTGGTAATAGCCTAATCCACTTAGAGATGAACCTGAGTCAACTGAGTTTCTTTAGTGCAGATTACAAGAATACAAGAATTTTCTCAAATACAAGTATTCTCTCTTTAGAAAATTCGGATCAAAAGTTCAAAAGTCCAAAAGTCCCCTTTATGATGCCAAAAGCCTTGTATTTATAGGCTTAGGATCGTACAGATGATATCCCCATAATCGGGATATTTGGTTATTCTCATTATATTTAATTTACAATAATATTCAAAATATAACAATACACTAAATTTGTGGGATAAATTGAGAGATTCCCGCGTATGCCAAGACTGATTCTTGTTGAAGCCGTTTCTGGGAATCTTGACGTAGTCCTGCTCTATCTAGTCGATCCATGTCACATTCAGTCTGGTCGACCACACCTTCACTGGGCAGACATGCACTTGACTGGGCAGACATGCACTTGACTGGGCAGTTGTGCACCTGACTGGGCAGACATGCACTTGGCTGGGCAGACATGCACTTGGCTGGGCAGACATGCACTTAGCTGGTCGGACATGGTCATGACTGGTCGGATATGGTCATGACTTGTCGGACCTGGTCATGACTGGTCGGACAAGGTCATGCCTGAGCAGACAAACATGTGACTGGTCGGACAAGGTCATGTCTGGGCAGTCAAGCATGTGACTGGTCGGCCAAGGTCATGCCTGGGCAGACATGACACTTGACTAGCCAGTCAAAATTCTTCACTGGTCTATCGGGTCACTCCCAAGCCAGATCACCCCACCATTCTTTGCCATTTGTCATTTCTATTGCCACGTCATCGTTTTCAAATTTTGGGGATAACAGAAAGGTTTCAAGAATCATCCATATGCTTGTTTAGTTACTTGATTACTTGATTTACAAAAATACACAAGTAAATAGTTCACATCCCAACATTTACTTGGAAAATCTAACATTAAAGTCCATATTCTTTTCTAACAAAAGTTCATTTGAGTTATAAAGTTCTTTACTTTAAAAGCACAATGTTAATCTTATGAAAAATCTAAAAATGACAAAATACCCAAAGGCAATAATGCAATAGAAGATTAGACATAAAACTAGGTATCAATATTACTTTTACTAATTAGAAGTACATAGAAAGAGAATGACTAATCCTATATACTATTAGCATAAGTAAATAAAGATAACAAAATAAAGATGGAGATGAAAGAACATAAATAACTCAAAGATTTTACATTAAGAACATAGTAAATCAAAGTAGCAAAATAACATCACTAGCATATGAAATCATCCCTAACCTTCCTAGGAAGATTAGGCCATTATGCTCATGATTCTCACAAAATTCAAAGAAGAAAGTGAGTAGAAATTTTGCTATAGTTTCTTTACTCTAAAAATTACATACATATTGTGAAGAAAGAGTCCCTATTTATAGAAGGAGAAAATGACTAAAAAGAAATTAAACAACAAAATGGGGTTTACAAAATAAATCTGAAATATTAATAATAAAATATGATTTTGAAAAATCAAATCTTATTATTAATATTACCCTAGTTATTTTGGTGTATGGTCAAAATGCCCCTTTTTTAAAATACCACAAAAACATGAGTTTTAAAGCTCAAAATAGCAATTTTGCAACGCCCAATACCCACAAAATATGGGTTGAAGGTGGCTGATGGTACAAGAGGGTTTTGACCCACTCCAGCCAATGGGAAGGTGCCACGTGGCACTGGCTTGAAGAGAAGGCTGGCTGAAGCTTTAGTGAGGCGTTGGGCTGGAGGAGACTTTGCTGGGCCTGGGAGTTGCGTTTGGGTTGGCTGAAGAGAAGTGTTGGGCTGGGAGACTGATTTGGAAGAGAGGATGCGAACAGGTGCTTTGGGCGTGAGTTGCTAAACCTGAAAAGAGGAGTTGAAGGGAGCTGAACAGCTGGCGCGAGGCGGTTGGCTGAGTGGAGCTCAGCTGGGATGCGTGGCACGCTGGGGAGCGGACACCTGGCGCTGGGAGCTGGGCCAGACATGTGGTGGACTCCAGGCGGCTAGGCCTCTTCTTCAATTAGGCCCGCTGATAAGAACAAAACACTAAATACCCTTAAAAATGCAATTTTTAATTTAATTCTTTTCTCTTTTCCATTTTTCTTTTCTTTTGCTTTTATTAATGTCACAATGCACCATACTTTATACAAATTAAATTAAAATTAATATTTTTCATTAAAGAAATATATCAAAATAATTTTAAGGAAATATTAATTAAAAATTAATTTAATTTATGCTTTAAGCTTAGTAAAATGTCATTTTTAAGTACTAATCAGTTTGCTTTTGAGGGTGTTAATGAGGCCATTTTTTTTTAAGCTATGTTCTAGATCGTTTAGAGGGGCCAAATGATTCATGGATAAGTTTTTTTTTGGGAGAAAAAGGTAAATGGATATGAGTAGTTTTAAAAATGACAGACTGTATTCAAATTTAAGCTATAGTTTAATATATCAAACTATATTCTAGATGTTTTCATACCATGTTGGAAACATGACATTATTATTATTATTCATAAACGTTTTCACTTTATAGTAACTTTTTAGCTACTAACGTGACAAATTGGTCAAATATTATTGAATTTCTTTAAAGAAAAAGTTGGTATTGACCCTATAAAAAAAAGTTGGTATTATTTCTAACAGTTTTGTTCTCTGATGTTAGGTCTCCAATCCATGCCTATCTATCTATCTATCAAATACACGTGAGAATTTAATTCAAACTGAATAATCTACTACAAGTTAAATTTAAATTTGGCTATAATGCATGGTAAGTCCATCTAATCCGAATAACTTCGTGCACATATATAATGATAATAGACTAACACTATTATATATGAGCAACCTTGTCTGAATATAATTAATATTATTATACTGCATCTAGAAATTAAGTGTATTCAATGGATCGATACCTCACAAATTCCTACAAATCAATACAAAACTTACCCTTGAATATAATTTCAATTATATTTATATGCAATATTATTAAAATATTCACATTTTAATTATATAAAAGGTCTAATATTTAAAATAAACAAATTTTAATATTATTTTTCTAAAAATTAAAATCCTAATTTAAGAATAAAGCATTTAAATCCCAAAATTAAAAAATACAATATTATTTCATTATTTAAAAACCTAAGAAGAAAAATAAATAAAATTATTAATGTCTTAAATTTTTTTATTTTATTTGATTAAAAAGTATTTAAATATTTTTTTAATTTTTAAACTTAGATTTTATTTTTAGAATTTTTTTAGAACTTTTGTAATATGTTAGAAGATATACATATATAAAATCATGTAAATAAATAGTCGTATTATTGTCTTACTAATATTTTATTTTAAAACTGTTTGAAGAAATTAATTATTTTAAAATAAAAAGTAAAGTATATTCTTAATTATAGATTAATAAATTGTTAGTTTTTAAAAAACTTCACAAAATTATTCCGAAAAGTAAAATAATATTTTTTTTTACTTAAATAGAATGTATAAACAAAATTATAAAATATCCAAAATATAAAAATAGTTTCAATTAATAAAGTGGGGATAATATTGACTAAATTTTTTTATCAGGAAGTATTTCCTTTACTATTTGGTAAAAAACAAAGGTGCAAGTACTTAAGTAAATCATAAAGGTGTAAAATGGTATCATTCCTTGTATTTTATATGAAATATTTCAAAATATTGCTTTTATATATATGTTCTAAAATTTATACATATAAAATGCGACTTTGATTGATTACTTTCAACAAAGAAAGTGTATTTAATATACATTAATATGTATTTTTAAATTTTCAATCTGATATAATTTACACAAGTATGTATATCCGTATTTTACCGATTAAATTGGATTAAATAATAAAATCTGTTAAGTCTTATATACTCCTACTAGATTGTGAATTGTGAAATGACTTTTGAAAACTTAGTTTTACCCCAATAATATATTTGGGGGTTACAAAATCAATTGGGAGTTGTTTAAAATTGTTTGGAAAAAATACACAAAAGTTGTGTGCTGAAAAAGGTCAGTGACCGCGGCTAGGGGCATTGGTGGCCGCAGCCTGCTGACAGAGAGCCACGACCGCAGTCAGAAATGCCCGTGGTCGCGGCCAGGAGAACTGACTACCAATTTTTAGTTTTTTCAAACGGCTCTAACAACTCAAATAACTCCCAAATCTCATTTTTTAAAATTCTATAAACATCAAATTAATCATTGGTAAGATCCATGGGGGTTGGTGGAATTCGAAATTCAAATGGTGTCTCAAAACTCTATAAATAGGAGCCTATTGCTCGCTTGTAAGACAAAATATTTTTTATCTACTAGAGCACTTGGTTAGAAAATACATAGAGACTTGATTATTCCAGAGAACTATTTCCAATTTTGTGAGAAATCTCTTAGTGCTTGAGACATGGGGAAATAAGTTTTTGGGCAAAGGTTCTAAACCTTGTTCAAGATAGGTGATCCCTAATGTTCTTCACTTTGGTAGTGTTAATGAGAGTGTTCTTCATTTCTTGTTCTTGTTATTTCTTTTTCTACAATTTCTTTTCATCTTATTTTTTTTTTTTTATTTACTTGTATTTCTTGAGTTGTAATATTATTTAATCAATATTTATTTTATTTGTACTATTTTGTCTAGAGTTATAATAATTCATATGTTTCCATTAAGTCAACATATTATTTTCTAACAATTTTGTTGTTTGATTATTTAATTTAAACTTAATTAAGATCTTAATTGAATTTAGATTTTTTTTTCTTTAATTTGTTAAAACATTAAGTAATTTTTGTAGAAATATATTTTAAAATAACTAGTTTATTTTTATAACATGCAGCTCAAGTAGCACAATAGCGTATTATCACGTGAACTTATGTTACAAATGAATGCAACACTTTGTTAAGAAACATAGTTTTGCAGTGAAAAGAAAAATAAAAGTAAGATTTAAGTACAAAGTTCTTTTGACTAAAATTAGGAAGTTTTGTCATCAATTTCTTTTATAGTAATTTTGTTTGAGTATGATATGTGCTCCCAAAATATTAACCATCAAAAACTCATTTTAGATTGACACAACACTTTCGTTATAAAGTTTATCAATATACTATATATTATTATATGTTTCCAATCCACACAATTTTTAATTATAATTTAACAAATGCACAGTATTTTCATGCTTTACTATGTTTTTTCCACAGCATGCTGAAGGTAATTATTACATAAGCTATACTTTTTTTTTTGAAGACTTGGGGTAGGGAGATTTGAAGTATGAACTTGAAACCTCATTTTTGTCTATGATCACAACACAATTTAAAGTAAATATTAACTTATATAGCTTGAATTTTTTAAAATATTAATGTAAACATATTTGTGTCTTACATTCAATTTTTAATTTATTTATATTACTTATAAATATTATGATTTTGTATTTTTTTTATTATTAATGTTAAAATATAGTATCTTAAAATCAAATTTTCATAAATTATATAAAAATCAACTCATAGCATGTTTTTGTTTTTTTCTTTATAAAATTTGTTACTATATATATATATTTATATTTTAGCAATTATAGCATTTTTTATTATTATTTTAACTCCTTAGAAACGATTTATGAAGGTCTATTCTTACTTATATGACTATTTAGTTCTTCAAAAGGTAGGTATAAGAATCGAAATAGTAGAGTGCATTTTTATAATTACTAAAATATTAACTGTGACTCTTAAACAAACACTAGAGAAACAATCATGTATTGTTACCATTAAATTTTATTTGTTTCTTTACTGGAACATTTGCTTTGGACTTGTTTAGACCATTTCATATCTTTTTACTTATTTTACGTTATTTTATTATGGTATATTTTGAAACTCACACGTAGTCAATTTTCTCTCTCATGATAGAGCTTTGCAAAACCTGCCTGTAATAAAGAGGGGAATTCCCCTACTAAACGGGGAATGGAATAGGGATAAGAATTATTTTTTGTTCCTGTACATTAAATGGAGTGAGACAGGATGGCATTCTTCGCCTAAAGAGGGACCCATTTAACATTCTAATATCAAACATATATTTTCTTAACACAATATTTATATTATTATATATATATATATATATATATATATATGGAAATTACACTACATATGAAATATTTTTACAAACTTTAAAAAATATGGCAGTTTTTTTTTTTAAAGTTTTTTATGATATATTTATTTTGTTTACACGGGAGTTTTTTTCCTATATATTTGTAAAATTTTATTTGTATACCATATTTTATCTTTTATACTTTTTTAGTACCTATTTTTGATATATTTTGAAATTATTTTAACAATTTTAATCTATTTGTGTTAATTTTTATCATTTATATTTGATAAAATATTTTTTTACATAATTTTTTGAAAGAAAAAACTGAGATATATTCAAAAGAAAACGCATCTATTGATTATTCTTATATTATTATTGGTAGTATTATTTTTTTCTTATTTTCTTTTTTGTTGATTTTCTGGATTCTTATTGTCTCTCTATATTTATTTATCTATATATCCATTTCTCTCTTCTCTTCATATGCATGCTTTGATTTTTTTGTCATAGTTGTTTGAAAGCTACTGCTGGGTTTTCAAATTCATATGGAGTATGTCTTCATATAATTTGAATTGATCTTATCTTCTTCGTCTTTTTCTTCTTCTTCTTCATCATCTTCTTCTTATTTTCGTGGAGATATATTAGAAAGTGTTTGCATTGCATATTACATCAACCTAATTCATCCACTGCTGCTCTCACTTCCTCAATTGCTTCCACCACTACTCCTCCAAAGAAGAGAAGAAATCAACCATCATCAAGCAAGTATCATTTATATTTTGAGATTATTTTAATAATTTTTATCTATTTGTGTTAATTTTTATAATTTATATTTGATAAAATATTTTTTTACATTATTATTTGAAAGAAAAATCCAAGACATTCATCACCATACTTTTTATTCTCATTTCTTCTTCTTTTCTTCCATTTTTTATCTTCTTTAATCAACATTTTATCCACAGTAACTGGTTACCCCTATCAAAACAATTTTGATTTTTTTTGTGATAATAATCGTATGCCACTGTCTATTTATTTTAATGATGTGTGGTAACCGGTTATAACTATAAAAATCAATTTTATTATTTAAGAGGTGTTGTAGTGATTGGTTACAACTATAAAATTATATATTTTTAAGTAATGTACCATTATCAAAATATCAACTGAATTGTAACTGGTTACTCAGTGAGATTTGGAAGAGAAAAAAAATGATATGAAAAAAATAAACTAAATTGATCTTGAAGGTAACTGGTTACAACTAGGTCTGAAAAAAATGAAAAAAAAACAGAAACAGTTGCAATGGTAAACGATTACTTAACCAGACTTGGAAAAAAAATAAGATTCAAACAAAAAATCTAAACTAATCATAATCGAAACTGGTTACAGCGAGGTTTGAAAAAAACTATCTTAATGAACAATAGTTACTGATGATAGTAATGAAAGTAGAAGATCGTCACGAGGTTTTTTACGTGGTTGGGGCGTTAACTAGCCTTAGTCCACGAGTCTATATATTAGAGCTATAAGAAGCTTTTACAATGGAGTTTTCTGACTCTATCTGAACAAAGTTTCTCCTCCTCTTTATGTTGTTCGACAGCTTATATTTATTAGCTGAGGGGAACACCGGGTCTGGGCCGGATCCGACCCGGGCCCCTCAGAGAAATGGGTACAAGGGGCCTTTCTAGTGGAGGCCCAATACAAAAAGGTATACAATACACAAAATTTAAACCAGTTAAGGCCCAACTGGTTGACTTGAGACACAAGCCTTCACCCGACAAAACGGCACTTTGGCTCTGACCACTTCGAGTCACGAGGCTGATTCAGGAGACAAGACCGGTCAGGGTACTTGGCTGCGCAGTCCTGACACTCCAGTGGACAATCCCGAGGCGACCTCTTCTGCAGGCGAAAAGTGGGGGACAACGCCCACGCGAAATGAGGCGGTTTCAGGATCCCGGACGCCTGGCCCTTCAACTGGGGAGGAGGTGACCCAGGTCCGTTTACCATTGGCCCGCTCCGTTTACCTCGGGCCCGGACCATACCAAGCTCCGGGATAGGGACCCGTAGGCCGCGACGGTCCGAGCGCTCTGGACGTCGCTGGGACCGTTCAAGATGAAGACGACCCCAGAGGTACGTCCCGGACCCCTCCAGACGGGCCCAGTCAAGGGTCCCTGGGCCAGGCCCAAATGCCGAGTCGGTCTCCTGACCGTGGGCCAGGGCGAAGGCCCAAAGTCCTTCCAGGAAATGGGGATAACACTGTGGTACCTGGTTACTTAGTCAAGTGTGAAAACAAAATCAAATCTAAACAAAAGAATCTAAATTAATCGTTATTGTAACTGGTTACACCTAAGTCTAAAAAAAACCAGATATGAATAAAATGAATCAGGTGTCATGGAACCTGGTTACTTAAACAGATTTGGAAAAAAAAACTGATATGAAAATAATAAACTAAATTGATCTTGAAGGTAACTGGTTACAACTAGGTCTGAAAAAAATGAAGAAAAAAAAACAGAGACAATTGCAATTGTAAACGATTACTTAGCCAAACTTGGAAAAAAAATAAGATTCAAACAAAAAATCTAAACTAATCATAATCGTAACTGGTTACAGCGAGGTTTGAAAAAAAAATCAAATCTAAAAAAATAGAACCAATTGCTATGGTACCTGGTTACTTAGTCAAGTGTGAAAACAAAATCAAATCTAAACAAAAGAATCTAAATTAATCGTTATTGTAACTGGTTACACCTAGGTTTAAAAAAAATCAGATATGAATAAAATGAATCAGGCGTCATGATACCTGGTTACTTAAACAGATTTGTAAAAAAGAAAACCCAGAAAAATCAAACACAGCAACTAGTAAATTCTTACCATGGCAAAACGACAAAGTTCACATTTTTTTACTACCTATGTAGATCAAATATTAATGAAACATAAGTCAAATTGAATAAAACTATAACCCCAAAACATAAATCCTAACATGAAGATTAATAAGAACGCGAAGATCATTCAAAGGAAGAAAAATTACCTCTTGAAGCTCTCTTCCACCACTGTAGAGCTCCACTCTTCCAAGGCCTCCAAAGAATGAATAAAGGTGAAAAAACCTCCCCTTTTTCTAGATATAGAGGGGTAATGGATGAATGACAAGTTTTAATCATCGAAAGCATTCATATTCACAAGACAAAAAATATACCACAGACAAGCTTGACCTTGTCAGGGCACCAAGTCAATCGACCTGGGCTCCCTCCCATCATGGCAACATAGGGCACACAAACTTCTTCCAAAGAGAAGAAAACTGTCTAGAGTCCCATTCAGACAAAGGCAAACATTAGACCCTTGGCACCCTATGAAATCTTACTGGGATGCCATCGATTCACCCAACCTTTTACATGGTGCATCAACTAAGTAAAAATAGACAAAATGAAAAACCCCAAATATACGTCCATGCATCGATGAGAAGCCAAACACACACGAGCATACGCTCAGGGGAAATCCGCGACCATAGCAGGAATAGCCATCACCGGAGCTATATTCTCGACTTTGAGCGCCTGCGATCCTGCCATGGCGACTTAGCAAATCGCCGATATAGCAGCTCATGGCAGAGACAACCGTGGCCTGGCTCTGCTCCTACCCATCATCCTGGCCATCACTTGGGACCTCTTCAACATTCTGCATTCGCCTCTGAACCAGCTGGGCTCGGCGGTTTGGCCGCGTCGGGGTTCGTGGCTGCACCAGACGCATCAGCGGAAAGAAACTTTTTTTTTTTTACAAAACTTACCAGATTTTGTATAATTATTTTTTTCCCATAAATTTAAAAACTATATATATTTTTCCCATATTTATGTAAACTTCTCTATATATAAATTAGAAAATACCCACTTTTAAGACTAGTTAACCAAAATTAGCCAATAAATATATTTAGTTTAATATTACCTAGATTTATAACCACATTTCTTATAGTACCCTTACTCAAAAATCCTATTCATCTTCACATAGATCTCTGGTATTAATTTCTCCCTCTAAAACGGGAAGGATTTGTGTTGGTAAATGGAAGATGATGGGTAGTGGAAGGATTTAGTGAGAGAAAGATTAATAAAAAGGGTATAATGGGTAAATTCAATGAAATATTGGGTATAAAAATAAGAGTATTCGAAAATAGCTAGAAATTAAAGTCTCCCTCTAAACCTGGGTACTCCATCTAATTTCATCAAAACCCTAACATATAATATACAATTTGTTTCTCAAAAACACTTCCAATGACCACCACTCACACAGGCTGACAGCCATACATCTCTATCTTGGGTGACGTTCTCTCTCGACAACAGTTGCCATCCTTCCACCTGCGCTGGACATGGTCAAAATTGATTCTACTTGGGCCAGCCATGATTGAAGCTTAAATTCGCTCAACTTCTCTCTTTCTCAATGACCTCTCGAAATCACTCGCACTCTCTCTTAGCCACCTTTTTTGTTTATGGTAATAGTTACCACCGATCTTTCCATAGTCTCTGAGATCTCTTTGGTTAATTGTCAACTTGAATATTTTTTTATTGGCTAGATGAGTTAAGTTTAGGTTTTTTTATTATTGGATAATTTTACTATTTTTTTTCCTTTGAGAACTAGTATTATTTTCCTTGCCATTTTGTTTAATCTTGTATTGACTATTGACGTTCTTCAATTGTTTGTTTGAATGTAGTTTGTTTCAATTTTGGTTCACTTTTTAAATAGCCAAATGGAACCCCGATTGGATTCCCCACCCCACCCCAACATATATAGAGTACAGAGGAATGGGAGTCGGTACAAGGATGAAACAAGGTCACAGTGACGGAGAATGCATTCCATGCAAATTCCTTACCCAGTTGACATTACTAAAACAAGCAGCATAAGGAAAAGACCTCTTTAAATGAAGTTCATTACATCATAGATGGAACACATGGCACACCAAAAACAAATATACAATGTTATTACATACAGATTATATAAATTAATTATATTGGTATGTATGTTGGTACAGTTTTATTTTGTTCTCTGTGTTATGAGTTAGAAAGAGGTAAAGTCACTACAAGAAACGGGGCTTTTGCCGGTGCTTTTTGGAATTGCTCCGGTAAAAGTTTCTTTTGTCGGTGCATTTCACGAATTACGCCAGAAAAAAATTTCACTATCACAGACGACCATTTGCACCGGCAAAAGTGATTTGTCCCGGTGCAATTACGAAACGAGCTTGCAAAATAAACGTTTGTCGGCACCATGTCCAATTGCGCTGGCAAAAGTTTGCACACTTTTTACGACCTACTTTTTGCTGGTGCACTAGGCATTATTACGCCAGAAAAAATGATTTTTATACGAACCTATTTTTGATGGTGGTATTTTTTCCGGCACATTACAATTTTGCACTGGCAAAAGTCTTCTAAACACACTGGTAAAAGTCATAAACGCACCAGAAAAAGATAAAATTGTGCTGGCAAAAGTATTAAAGAATTTAAATACAATTTTTTTTTTAAATTTTTATAAGTGATTATAGTTTTATAGAGTATTATTCATTAATTAATAATTTTTTAACATCTAATCAAGGGTATAAAGTTGTTAGATCACTACAAGAATTGACCACATTAGCGGCAGGGTCCTCCGCCGCTAATAAGCGTGACATCCGCCGCTAATAAGTATTAGCAGTGGTAACCTGTCGCTAATGACCTGCCGCTAATTATTTGTCGCTATTAATGCTTATTAGCGGCAGACTGACACACCCGCCGCTGATATAATATTATTAGCAGCGGATATTAGCGGCTTTGTCAGATGCATTATTATTAGCCACGGGGTCCGCCGCTAATATTGTTTTTATAATATATTTTAAAATTTATTTGAAATAAATTCATATTTATTCAATTTAATTATTTTTAAAAATAATTCATAATAAAATTTACAAAAAATAAGCATTTAATTAATTTAAACATAACTAACATTAAAATTAATGTGAATAGTTTTAATATTTATCAACCTAGCTAATATCGCTATTGTCATTAAAAATAAATACAGTATTAATTCAGTCCAAATACATAAACTAATAACTAAATAAAATCATTAAGATTAATATCGAAATTGTCCTCATCTTCAACATTTTGGTGTGGCTGTGAGGGCGACGACTATGGCTGTGGCGGTGAGGGCGACGGCTGTGGCTGTGGCGGTGAGGGCGACGGCTGTGGCTGTGGCGGTGAAGGAATATAAGGTGGCTGTGATGATCGTCTGAGTGTGAGGTCCCCAAACTGATCTCGAGGCTGTGGCTGCGACCCGCCCCCAAACTCACCATATCTCACATATGGTTGTTGCGACGAACCTCCAACCTCCCCATACCTAACATTAGGTAGCAGAGGCTGCATCGGTCCTCCTTGAAAATCGGTAAAGCTAAAATATAGTGGAGGAGACTGGGAAGAGCGTCCAAAAATGTATTGGTTTTGATACTGAGAAGGTTGTTGCGATGACACATGTGGCAGATACGGTGGATGAGGCTGGTATTGCTGCTGTGGCGGATACTATGAAGAAAGCTGGTACTGCTGCTGTGGCGGTGTATGAAGGTCAGGATTGGCAGTGTTGCTCTGAGAAGATGAACCACCTTCAGATTGTGGTGGAAAATACCTCTGCAGAAAACTGTCAAACCGTGGGTCATACAGATTACTGGGTTGCTCAGGTACCACCTTCTGAATTGTCTCACGCATTGCCTTCATCATTAGAGCCATAGTAGTCATATCTTCATTAGGCGAGCAACAGTATTTGCTTGGGACTGACTTTGATCTGTAGAGCTAGAGGTTGTCTTTCTTGCCTTCCCTTTCGCTCTATAACCCACTCCTCTTTGGTAGTCAGATCTCTCCCCGAGTACTTTACTTAGTATCTCGTATTGATCAACCAGGGATGAATCAATGCCAGATACATTAAGAGATGCCTCACTCTGTTGTTGACTCTGCCTCTCAAGCTGTGATTTCTGAACCTCAGCCTCCATTTTTTCCTGTATAAAGATAACATTATAAACAAAAATTAGAAACAAGAAAACAATATAATTCACTTACATAATCTTGTTGAGCTGCCTCATTGACAAAAGATTTTGTCAATTTTTTCATATGAGCATCCCTCCAAGTATCAACAACATGCGCATCTGGGTTCTCCTATACAAATGTAAACAAAATGTTTCAGAATGTGTTATTTTATTAAATTAAATTCACATCTTCACTTACATATTGGTGACGCTTAGCTGCCAACGACTTTGTGCCTTGTGTTGTTACATACTTCATTTTTTTTCTGTTTGCTTGATTTTTAGCGGAACGAGCCAAAAATCTTTCGCTAAAAAACAATTCACAAATATTTTGCCAAGCCTCCTTAGTGCAATGGTCAGGTGGCTTGACATTCTCCAAATCTTCTGGTCCAGCATAATGACTTTTGAAGTGTTTATGTCTATTGTTCTTTTTCTCGCGATATCTTTCGCCCATCTCCTTATTGACAGTTGCCAGAACTGACTCATGTTATGGATGACCGTCTATATTATAGTAATATTGCATTAAGAAAAAAAATTATATGATTTTGTAAATAATGGAAATAAATAATGAAAAGTACAAGATTTGTAATTTTTTTACCCACATACGATCAAGCACTTGATCCTTAAACTGTTGAGGTACATCAGCAAAATCCAAGTAATGTCCCGAACACAAAATGGTAACTAGAGTGTCCAACATGCGAATAAAATCTTGATCCTCCTGCCCAACTACTTTGTTCGTCACAGGATCAAGCTCTAAATCCAATGGTTTCCCGACTTTTTTCCTTCGTTCTTCAAGAACATTATTACTAGCAAGGCCACGACCTTTTCTTCTCGTCGGCGGGGCTTTAAAATTTATTAACAATAACTAGTATTAGTATTGATGTTATATTTCTCTAACAATATAATTTCTAAAAATAATTTTGGTATGCAATATTTAACCTGACTTGCAAGATGATGGTACCCTAGAAGGATCTGGCGGGTCTTGACCCCCACCATCTCCGTCGTGATAAGTTGCTATATCAGCTGACATTATACTTCAGTTTAAAATTTATTAGTTAGTAATTAGCATTAAAATAGAAGTATATCACATTCAATTCATAATAATAATAATTACAAAAAAACTTTATTATATTTAAATATATAGTTCTGTTACACAAATAGAAAAACTAAACGGAGTAATCACTATCATTTCCATCAGTAATCGGAGACACATTTTCATCTTCACAAAGATCAACTAACAATTCATCCTCTGCATCTGCGACTTCCTCATGTTCTAACATATCAGCTTCATCGTCACCCTCTTTAATTTTTTCATGTACCTTTCAAAAGGATACATCCACCTCATAAATATTGGGCCACCCTATATAGCTTTTTCTGGCCAATGTAATACCAAATGAATCCTTATGTCAAAAAAAGATGGAGGAAAAATCAACTCCATCTTGCACAATATCTGAATAAGATCATTTTGTGCTTCCTCCATATCTTTAACATTTAAAGTCCTCGAACATATTTGCCTGAAGAAATTGCACAATTCTGTAATAGTGGTCGATATAGATTTTGGAAGAAACTTGCGAACACCGAGAGAAAGTAATCGTTGCATTATCACATGACAATCATGTGACTTCAACCCAAGAATATTTGTATCATTCTCGGACACTTTCTTCTTCAAATTTGAACAAAAGCCATCTGGAAATCTAACTCCTTTTATAAACTGAAAAAATTGTTGCCTCTACGCCGGAGTTAACACATAAGGAGCGTGCGGCTTCATCAGCTTCCCATTCTCATCTTCATAAATCCACAATGATTCTCTCACACCCATCTTTTTCAAATCATGCCTGGCATTGGTGGTGTCCTTAGATTTATCATTGTCTAAGATGGTGCCAAGGAGACTATCACACACATTCTTCTCAACATGCATGACATCTATATTTTGTTTTAATTTGTTTGTACACCAATACTCAAGCTCTTAAAAAATACTTTTTTTCCTCCAATTACCTTCATCTACTCCTCTTTTATGTTTCACACCGCCAAACTGGACATGTTTTCTTGGAACTTGCGCTGCAAGAGCATTAACTTGTTCTAGTATATCCTCACAAGTAAACCGTCTCTGAGGACGTCTTCTCTCAACTTCTCCATCGAACTCGGTGTCTCTTCTCATTTGATGAGTACTTGGAAAGAATCTTCTGTGACCAACATAAGATGTCTTACCGATCACTCAGATGGAAGTTGTGTCCTCATTACACGTAGGACAAGCTTTGTATCCCTGACCATTCCATCCAGACAAACTACTGCAAGCTGGAAAATCATTCACTGTCCACAAAAGGGCTGCCCGCATCTTGAACATCCTGTTGGTCGTACTATCTCTTGTTTCAACTCCGTTAACCCACAGATCCTTCAACTCATCCATCAATGGTCTCAAAAATACAACCATGTCCTTACTGGGTGATTTTGGCCCAGGAATAAGGAGGGTCAACATGAAATAATTGTCTTTCATACACAACCAAGGTGGCAGATTATAGTTTGCCAACACCACAGGCCACATGCTGTATGCAAGGTTCATGTTGCCAAATGGATTAAATCCATCAGTAGTTAAGCCCAGACGAACATTTCTGGGATCCCTTGAAAAATCAGGATGCTTGGCATCAAAGTCCTTCCACGCAGAGCCGTCCACCGGGTGTCGCATCACCCCTTCATCTTTTGATTTCCCAGCGTGATGCCATATCATGTGTTTCGTTGTAATCCTTGAACTGTATAATCTTTTCAACCGAGGGATCAACGGAAAGTAACGCATCACCTTGTGTGGCACTTTTTTTCCTTTCGTCATTTTAGAAGTAATCCATCTACTACTTCCGCATACTGGACATGTCTCTTTAGATGCATGCTCATTGTAAAATAAGTAGCAATCATACTGACACAAATGAATGGACTCGTATGCCAACCCTAATTTTTTCAATCTCTTTTTCGCCTCGTAGTACGATCAGGGAATTTTATTTTCCTTAGGAAATGCAAGCTTTAACAACTTCAACAATTCATCAAACATGATGTTAGGCACCTTCCCTCTAACTTTTAGATGCAATAACTTTGCTAAAAAGTTCAGGGATGAAATCCAACCACATCCAGGATACAACTCCGCTTCAATCTCCTCAAATAACTCGTCATAATACTGACTCCCACTGGGATCCCTTTCTACTTCCTCAGTTTTCGGTAAAAGGAAGTCTTCCACAACGTGAATCATCTCATCGTCTTCATTCTCATCAACCACCTCATCAACAACAATTTCTTCCACCTCACCATGAAAAATCCACTTATCATAAGCTTGATGAAAACCCCTATCGAATACGTGTGCCCGAACTACATCCAAAGATTCAAATCTGTTATTATTGCATCTCACACACGGGCACCTAATTCTTCCATCAGAATCTTTATGTTATGACGCCATCCGCAAAAAAGCTTGCAGACCATTCCAATATTCTTGACAACCACAATTTCTCAATGTTGTCCAAGTCTTGTCAATCGCCATCTAAAGTCTTATAAGAGTGTGAGTTTTAGTAATGTGAATAGGAATGGATAATAAAGGAGATTTGTTATCATTTTTGAAATCTTATGCAATATTATAATATCTTATGCTATTTTATGATGTTTTATTAGATAATGTTATTTATAAACAAATTAATATTTTTTCCTAAACTAATTTATTATTTATTCTTAATTTTTTAAACTTTTATTAAATATAATTATCAATTTCTATATTCATGTAATTTATAACTATTAAAAATTAAATAATGTTATTCAATAAACAAATTAAATTAAATTATTTAATTAGATAATATTATATCAAACTTTTATTATTTAATTAAATTATTGAAAATTAATTAAAAAATAAATTATTATTTATATAATTACCTATTCATAATTTTTTAAACTTTTATTAAATATAATTATTGTTGACGTCATTTTTCGTCAACTTAAAATGTAGAGCACGTAAACAGTAAAAATTATGGCAAGAATAACACAGTAAAACAATGAGAGTTTTTTACGTGGTTCAGCAGTTAACTCTGCCTAGTCCACGAGTCTTTTTTATTAGGACTTAGGAAATTTCTGGAAATTCTCCAGGGATGAATTCTGTAGAGATTCTCTCAAGATCACAACATTTCTGGTCCTTTACAAAGGTACATGACATCTCTATTTATAGAGGAGATCTCAGAATACAATCCCACACGTTTCGGGAAGTTATTCTGTATATTAATAAATTTAATAACTTTAAAGTTTGTAACTCCTATATACAAGGAAACGTCCCCTGAAGACCAGGGGGCGTATAACCAACTAGTTAATATCCCTTTATTGTAGGGAAGTTACAACAATAAATATCTCTTGAATGCATGGACTGTGTCTCCTCAGGTGACTCATTAAGCCGTTCGAGATTAGCAATAAACATCAAGCCAGTCTAGGTCTCTGAGTAAATTGTGAGCTGTATAACTTTCCCCTGGATCAACTAGGAGTGGGTAAATACCACCGAGGTCATTATATTCCGAGCTTACACCCTTGCCAAGCTCAGGCTACTTGACCCAAAGACACCCTACAACAGACATACTCCGATACTATGTCTTTCGAGCTTAGAAATAATTCTGAGGTTACATAACTTCAAGATTGCCACCTTGCATCGAGGTTTGGTACATGGACCACGACCCATGCACTTTAGGTATTGCGAGCTCACACCTGATGAATTCAGCTTTCGAGGTTATAACCTCAGGTCTCGAAATCTTGATGTAACATTTTTCCCCCTCAAAAGTATTAGTTCGAATCCTATGAGAAGGAAACTTTTGAACTACTTTCTTCGGGAATTGTTCCATCACACACTCGAGTATGGACACGCGTCAGTTGAGTATTGCTTATTCAAGGTACTTGAGTGCCTTGAAAATCTACACACGACCGTTCGCCTGCCACCTTTACAGTACCATCATGTCATTTATCCCTAGCCGTTAGATTTGACACGGAATCTGGCCAATGGCCCAGATTAATCCAACTTTACAATCTCTGAGGGTCTATAAATATATCACCCTTTGCCTTCTTCATTTTTTCTTCATCTTCAATATCCCAGAGAAAAAACAAAACAATTCTTCACCTGGTTCTTGCATGTTCTCCAAGCTGAGAAGACAAAAACCACGCTGGCATTTTTGACTCTGTGAGATCGCACTTGCAGACGCTTATACAATCGTCCATTTCCCTGTTTCTGTCGATTGCATTGTGTAAGTTTTCTGTTCATGGCTTCTCTGCATTATATATATATTTTTTCATGTGTGTTTATGCTTTTGTTGCACCTTGGGCACTAGAGTTTTGTTGGTCCATTCATTAGTTTAATGCACTAGGACGTGTCGGCTGATAGATATTATATTTAGGTTCCAACATTATCGGTTCAAAACCTAGTTTATGCGCAAAAGACCCAAATATGGTTCTTTTTTTGAGTTTTTAAATTTTGGAGGACCTATCTTGCACACCAAGATATCGGGTACCAAATCTGGGTTTTAAAGAATGCATGATTCTAAAAAATACCACTTTTGAATAACCGCCACCTTTTTTCCCTGATACTTCAGGATTTTCAAAAAATCAAATCCACTTTCCTCCCTTTTTCGTGAAATACACGTCATGACACTAATCGGGTCCCCATGATCGAGCTCATTTCGTATCCAATCATTTCCGACCTTGAACCACGGAGATCGTTATTCTTGATTCCTTGCGTCCATGGCCCTCACCATTTTTTTCTTTCTTGCTAGATGTCACAGAATTTGGAAAGACGGTGGGGGTCATTGCTTGCCATCCCGTATTTGCCAAAAACTCCGAGCCCAGAGTCATTGTTTACCCGGAACCAGCGCCTAATTCACGAACATGAGTTGAGGCGTGAGCAAGAGGACACTCGAGATCACTTCCGACGTCAGATAGACGAGGTCAAATAAGGGAAAAGGAAAAGACTAAGGGTTGCCCTTCATCCAGATCCTGACACCGAGCCTAGACTGATTCCCCTCGACCCTAAGCTTAAGGTGACAGTCGCGTACAAGCCGGGAGATCTTCGATTCTCACTGATGGGGGAACCCTCCACTTCGCAGCCGAGGAGGGAATTCTTCGAGGCCGAACACTACTAGAGCTTGGTCACGTCGCTGGGACAGATATATGATATTCTGGCCCTTCACAGCTTAGGGCTGTTGGGCTCACTTAGGTGTCGAGCTCCGACTGCCCACGAGCGGAGCTGCCATGCTCCAGGGGATGGAAACTCTGACAGCAGACTGAGGTATGCGACTTGGAGCCAGGAGCACGTGAAGGCAGGAGCTGTCCTTCCCTTGAAGTCTTTCTTTAAAGGTTTCTTGAACTATGTTGAGTTGGCTCCCTTCCAACTCAATACCAACTCTTATAGGGTTCTGTCTGCCCTAAGGTCGCTTTACCATGAGCTGAAGTGGAAAGGGCCTTCGCCTGTAGAGATCTTATATCTCTTTTGTTTGAAAAGTAATCCCTCCCGAGCTCGGGGAGGAGATGGCTTCTACTATCTCTCGAGCTATCCCAAGGAGAAGAAGATGTTCGAGGATCTTCCCAATCATCCTCGTGATTTCAAGAAGGCCTTCTTCTGGACAGATGGCCTAGCCCCGTCTCGATACTACTCGTTCAGACGGATTCGTAAGTATCTCAACCTCCTTCTTTTCTGTGCTCGAACTTTGTTTTTAGGCCAGTACTTAGTTGAAATGCGTTTGATTTTCCAGCCAACTATCATCGCCCTGCTCCCACTGATGAGATGAAGGAGCATAGAGAGACTCTGCTCCAACTCCCTTACGGCAGGAGATCCCTCTCTTATCTCCTGCACGAAGACAAGCTCCGGGCATGTGGGCTCTTAGGGGAAGATCAGTCTACATTAGATTGGTCCAATAAGAAATACACCTGATGGGAGCTTGTTCCTTTACCAACCGGAAATCTCCCCCCGAGAAGAGATGCGAGGCCCCCATCTCTTGCCCGCCAGAGGAGTCCACAATCGGGGAATGAGGCCAACGATGAGGCCTCGAGCTCGGGCTCTGATGAGCAAGGTACAGTCATCCTTAGCTCAAATATGTGGTCTCCCTCACTGCTAAAACACAAACCCGATAGGTTAGTGTTGTGTAAAGACGATAGGAACCATTTCTATGTATGGTCTTGGGTAGATGATAAGTTTCATAGGTTTGATAGCTGGCTCGGGAAATACGACACCATGTATATCTTGAACAAGGTGTGGAATGGAGTAGTCGTTCAGTATGGAACTAATGACTATAGGGACCTTTCGAGATTGACTTCCACCTATAGGGAAGGTACTCCCCCAACCTCCTCTGAAGATAGAGGGATTTCTTGGTCGCCGAGCACGAGCTCGGGGGAGAGTTCCAGTTAGGTTTTTCTTTACTTGTTCTTTATTCTTTGTCTGTTAACAGCATGCTAAATCTTTATTACAATTGTGCAGGTGCCATGGATTCCGACCTTGATGCCGTGCTCGCTAGTGGCGAGGGGGCTCAAAAAAGTAAGCGCCCGAGAGGCTCGCGGAGGTCGGACCGATCCTCCAAAGTCCTCAAGCGCACTGAGAAGACTCCTCCACTAGCTCAGACTAATGCGAGCACAGCCAAGGACTCGACTGCCCAGGTTGATGCATCCATCTCGGCCGCTTCTTCCGTGCTTCCCTCGGTCATAGTCCACCCAGTACTCGGCCCACCCCGAAGAAGCCCTCAACTTCCAAGTCATACATGCTGTCAGTCCGAACTCATGTTGATGAGTTCGTGATTGACAATGCTGCTGGGGCCCATGGAGCTGTACTCGGCTCGGATATCCTGTCTCGGGTGGGTTAGAGCCTTGGGGGTTTCGATGCTGAGCACTGGGAGTTTTTGAATAAAGCTCAGGATTGCAATACTCTTTATGATAAGAGTATTGAGCTTACTACCGCGGTAACTTTTCACAACTTACTTTTAATTGTTTATGTGCCTTAGCATATGTTCTAATTCAATCTCTTTGTGTGTCAAGCTCTTGTTGTCTCAGCTCAGCTTAATTACAAGCTGACCAACGAGGTGCACTCGAGCATGTCTTTGGCCCAAGAGTCGAAGAATCTTCAGCTTAAGATGGCTAATGAGCTCAAGGCTTCGAAGACAGAGGTCGAGGCTAAGACAACCGAGCTTGAAAAAGTGAATGCTTGACTTGCGGAGCTGGAGAAGGTCAATTCCAAGCTTAAGGAGGAGAAGGCCGCCACTTTTGAGATAATCCAGAATGAAAAGGCTCGTCTCCTTACCGAGTTTAAAGAGAAGAAGGACAAGGTGGTTGATCTAGCCATGTATAAGATCTGGGCCAGCAACGCCGACCTCGACACCAGCTTCCTGGGCTCTTTCGAGGCAGGATTTGTGGTCAAATGGCAGGCTCGGCTTGAAGCGAAGGAGGCTGCTCGGGAGGCTCAGAAGGGTAGTCATGCTATTCGTCCTGGAGAGTCTAGTGCTGTTGATGCTGAGAAAGCTAAGGAGACTGCTCCTTCATGAATCTTACCTCGGGGTTGCATCCCTTTATTTTTGTAATTGTTTTCTTTTAATTTATGCCCATAGGGCTGGTACAATTTTTTTTCTTTTTGACTTCCTTTTAATATATATGCTTTACATTTCTCGGGTTGAAATATTTTGCACATTTTATATTAAAAATTCATATATGCTTGTTTAATCACACAAACATAGTTTGGATTTAAGCTCGAGGTTCAATGCATTTATGCACAGTTTGCTCGAATTATCCGCTTCCGATCTCATTATTTGTCAAGGTCGGATATTACTTTAACCATGCACCCAAAAGTACTTGTATGGTGTGTAATGCAAATGGTTTAGTTATATCTTACTTTTTAGTTACTTTTTCTCGTCCTCGGTTAGCTCTCCGAGGTTATGAGGTCGAAACTAGTATTTTGCAAGATACTCCAGCTTCGATCTCGGCTTATCCGAAGCGGGTTATGCTTCAACTTACTGCCGATTAGTTTTAGCTGGTTTGTTCCAAACCTATTAAGGTCGTGTTAGGTTTGTAGTCCATACACTTATATTTTAATCTAGTTTGCATATTTGGTTACATCCAAACATTTTAATCTTTTTGCTAGCTTGGTTATATCCAAATTGTCTTAGCTCGCGTATTTGGTTATGTCCAAAAACTTGTACGTTTTTCTGTGTTTGATAGTTTGGTTACATCCAAACTATCTTAGCTCGTGCATTTGGTTATATCCAAAAACTTGTATGTATTTCGTATATGTTATTTTATTTTTCAAGCTAATGGTATATATATACCACTAATGCCCCCTTAATATCCTATGAGTGTGACCATAGGTTATTAAATTAAGAGAGATTGAAAAAAATATAGCATATTAAACGAAATCACCCTTTATTTGACAAAATCCAAAAATAGAAAAAACAGTATAGATAAACAAGCATGATTACAGGCAACATCCTTCCTACACTATTGATAGTAAGGTCGTAGATGTTCGCCATTCCATGCTCGTGGCACTAGACTTCCATCCAATCTCGCCAACTTGTAAACACCGGGTCAAATGTCTGACTCTATCTGGTAGGGTCCTTCCCAATTTGGCCCGAGCACGCCAGCTGCTGGATTTCGCGTTGCCAAGAATACACACCTTAGCACTAAATCTCCCACACCGAATTTTCGATCCCGAACCCTTTTGTTGAAGTACCTTGTAGCTCGCTGTTGGTATGTAGCATTTTTTAGCTGAGCTTCATTCCTTCTTTCTTGGATCAGGTCAAGAGTTTCTTCAAGCTGAGTGTGGTTCAAGGCTTGATCGTAAGCGAGGGCTTGAATTATGGGAATTTCGACCTCAACTGGCAACATAGCCTCGCAACCGTACGCCAGAGAGAATGGGGTATGTCTTGTCGATGTTCGGGCCATAGTCCTATATCCCCATAGGACTTGGGGCAATTCTTCGGGCCATCTTCCATTTGCTTCTTCCAACTTTTTCTTCAGCGAACTCTTTAGAGTCTTGTTTACACCTTCGACCTGGCCATTTTCCTGGGGATGGGCTACTGACGAAAAACCCTTTATTATTCAATTTTTTTTTTTCGCAAAAGTTGGTAAACAAATCGCTGTCGAACTGGGTTCCGTTGTCGGATACAATTTTCCTCGGCATCCCATATCAACATATGATGTTCTTCACTACAAAGTCAAGGACTTTTTTGGAGGTTATAGTTGCTAACGGTTTAGCTTCTGTCCACTTTGTGAAGTAATCTACAACGACTACCGCGTACTTCACTCCGCCCTTGCCAGTCGGGAGAGAGCCGATGAGATCGATTCCCCATACCGCAAATGGCCATGGGGAGGTCATCATAGTCAGCTCGGACGGTGGAGCTCGAGGAATTGTGGCGAATCTCTGGCACTTATCACACTTCTTTATGTACTCAAAAGAATCTGATTTGATGGTAGGCCAGAAATAACCTTGGCGTATGATTTTCTTGGACAGGCTATGCCCCCCAGTATGGTCTCCACAGAACCCTTCGTGAATTCCTTCAATGATTTTCTTAGCTTCGAGTGGAGTCACACACCGAAGTAATGGCATGGAATATCCTCTTCTATACAGCCTTCCATCCATAATGGTGTAACGGGGGATTTGATACATCAACTTTCGAGCTTGGTTCTGACCTTTCGGAAGGATGCCAGTCTCGAGATATTCGACTATCGGAGTCATCCAGGTAGGCTCGGAATCAATCATACACACGTCTTCCTGCTCTGGCTCGTTAATACTAGGTGCCGAGAGATGTTCAATTGGTACGAAATTTAGTTCATCATTCTCGTTGGAGGTAGCGAGCCGAGCTAAGGCGTCCGCATTCGAGTTTTGTTCTCGGGGGACCTGTTCTATCGCATAGAAATCGAAGTGTTCCAATGCTGATTTTGCCTTTTCTAAGTAAGCTACCATTCTTGTACCACGAGCCTGGTACTCTCCCAAAAATTGGTTAACCACTAGCTGGGAGTTGCTATAGCAATGTATTGCTTTAGCATTGAGCTCCTTGGCTATACGAAGTCCCGCCAGTAAAGCCTCGTATTCGGCCTTGTTATTAGATGCGTTGAAGTCAAATCCCAAGGCAGAATGAAATCTGCTTCTTGCAGGAGTGATCAAAATTACACCTGCCCTTGATCCATTTTCATTAGATGACCCATCAACGTAGAGTTTCCACAGCTCACGGGCCGGGGTTATAATTCATCGTTGGTCATACCAATACATTCCACTATGAAGTCTGCCAAAGCTTGTGCCCTAATGGTCGTTCTTGGATGATAGGTGATCTCAAATTGCCCGAGTTCAACTGCCCATTTAAGAAGTTGACCCGAAGCTTCTGGCTTAGACAAGACTTGTCTTAGTGGTTGATCAGTTAGTACATGGATGGGGTGCGCTTGGAAGTAGGGTCGAAGTTTCCGGGATGAGTGAAATAAGCTGAGAGTTACTTTTCCATCAAGGGATATCTCGATTCTGCCCCCAGTAACCATTTACTGACGTAATATATGGGCCTTTTCACCTTTTCTTCCTCTCGTACGAGCACTGCACTTATGGCGTGCTCGGTAGTGGCAAGATATAAGTACAACACTTCTCCTGTAATAGGTTTTGATAAGATAGGGGGTTCTGCGAGGTGTTTCTTGAGTTCTTGAAAGGTCAACTCGCATTCCTCCGTCCATTCAAATTTATTGCCTCCCCTTAACAGGTTGAAAAGTGGAAGACAACGGTCTGTAGATTTCGAGATAAACCTACTTAGTGCCGCCATTCTGCCTATCAAACTCTAGACATCTTTGTGTTTCCGAGGTGAGGGCATATCGATCAGGGCCTGGATCTTGTCTGGATTAGCTTCTATTCCTCGAGCATTTACAATGAAACCCAAGAATTTTCCTGAAGATACTCCAAAGGAGCATTTATGAGGGTTAAGCTTCATGTTATATTTCCGGAGCACGGCAAAGCATTCTTCGAGATCATCAACATGGTTATCGTTAAGTTGAGACTTGACTAACATGTCGTCAACATAAACTTCCATGTTGTTCCCTATTTTCTCTGAGAACATCATGTTCACGAGCCGCTGGTATGTGGCTCCAGCATTTTTGATCCCGAATGGCATGACGTTATAACAATATAACCCTTTATTTATTATGAAGCTCGTATGTTCCTGGTCGGGGGCATGCATGGAAATCTGGTTATATCCTGAATAGGCATCCATGAATGACATTAGTCCATGCCCTACAGTGGCATCCACGAGCTGGTCAATTCGTGGTAAAGGAAAGCAGTTCTTAGGACAGGCCTTGTTGAGGTCCGAGTAGTCAATGCAGGTTCGCCACGTCCCATTGGGCTTCAGGACCAGCACCGGATTGGCTACCTAATCGGGGTAAAAAGCATCCTTAATGAATTGGTTTGCTTTTAACTTGTCGACTTCCTCTTTTAAAGCCTTTTTTCTGTCGTCGTCCAGTTGTCTTCACTTTTGTTGCTTCGGTGGGAAGCTTTTATCGATATTTAGCGCATGGCTCACTATATTTAGACTTATTCCTACCATGTACGAATGTGACCACACGAAGACATCATGATTTTTCTTCAAAGAGCAAATTAATTGCTATTTAGTTTCTTCATGTAGATTTTTCCCCACCTTTACTGTTTTCGAAGGATCTGACTCTTCGAGCTTGATTTCTTCAAGCTCTTCCAATGGTTCGAGATCAGATTTTTCCTCCACTCTTGGATCGATCTCTTCATCTATCTCTAAGACTGTCCCATCCTTATTCTGAATAACGACAAGTGCTTGTTCGCTCGCCTGTTTCTTTCCTCTTATGGAAATGCTATAGCATTTCCTTCCGCCTAACTGGTCTCCCTTCAGCGTCCCGATGCCACTAGAAGTCGAGAACATGATGGCCAGATTCCTTACAGATGAGACTGCCCCCAGCCCTACTAGGGCGGGTCTCCTAAGCAGCACGTTGTAGGCCGATGGCAGGTTCACTACTACAAACTCCATCATCTTGGTTACTGAGACTGGGTAGTCTCCCAAGGTTACCGAGAGTTCGATGGACCCCATAAAGGCAATCCCCTCTCCTGAAAAACCATACAAGGTCGTTGCACATGCTTTTAGGTGTCGAAGCGCGAGTCCCATCTTTTGTAAGGTGGCCTTATAGAGAATGTTCACTAAGCTCCCATTGTCTATGAGAACTCGGTGAACTCTCTTATTCGAGAACTGGAGAGTGATGACCAGTGGGTCATTGTGGGGAAACTGAACATGGGATGCGTCATCCTCAGTAAAGGTTATCGGCTGAGATTCAATCTTTTGGCATTTTGGAGCTCTAGGTTCGGGTTCATAAGGAGACCTGTCCCCAGTATTTAGCTCGTTCACATATCGCTTTTGGGCATTCCTGCCCATCCCTGCAAGATGAGGCCCGCCCGAGATGGTTATCACGTCTTCTCCATCAATTGGAGGGGGCCTATCTTCTTCCCTTACTCGGGAATTATTGTTTTGAGTAGGTTTTGGCGCAGCTGCCCTCTGGCTAGTAGAAGCTTGATTATTACTCTAGTTTTTGACGTACTGTCTGAAATATCCTCTCGAGATCAGTCCTTCGATCTTGTCCTTCAACTGCCTGCACTCGTCAGCAGTGTGCCCAGTGTCTCTGTGAAATCGACAGTACTTGCTGGAGTCCCTCTTGGACTTCTGATTTCTCATGGGGTCTGGACGCCTGAAAGGGACCTGGTTTTCATTAGCCAGGTATATATTCTCCCAAGACTCGTCGAGCTCGGTGTACACTTTGTACACGGAGAAATACCTTTCCCCCTTCTTCTTTTTTCCCACTTCTGCCTCGAGGTTACTCCCTTCGTTCTTCTTTCTTTTGGAAAGGTTTTCCGCAGGAGGCTTTGAAACTGGTGGGTCTGCTGAGGTCGAGGCAGAGTTTTCATTTATCGTTGTAGTTACGGGCTGAGAAGTCATATTCAGTGTTGACCTCGTCTCCTTTTCATTGACAAACCTCTGAGCTCGCTTATTAAACTCAGTTAAGGACCTCACCAGTTTTCTCTGCATATCGTCCCAGAGAGGACTTCCCGGCATTACTCCAGCTTGGACAGCCATTAGATGACCACTGTCATCCACATTTCTAGCTCGGGCAACTTCCAAATTAAACCTCATAAGGTACCTTTTCAACGTTTTTCCTGGCTGTTGCCGAACGTTGGTCAGAGTTGATGCCTCGGGCCATACCCCGATCATGGCTCTGAATTGTTTCTTGAAATCCTTTGATAGCTGATCCCAAGAAGTGATCGAATGTATTTTATATTTCTCGAACCAACTTTTTGCTGGTCCTGTAAGCGATGCTGGAAATAACATGCATCTGAGCTCGTAACCCACATTACTTGCTCTCATTATGGTATTAAATGTACTCGGATGACTGTACGGGTCGGACTTCCCCTCAAAAGGCAGGACATGAGGGATTCGAAACCCTTGAGGAAACAGAGTGTTGGAAATATGGGGAGCAAATGGTTCGAGCTCCTCGTCAGAATCCTCATCCCGACTCTGACCTCGCTCATTTTGCAAGAGCCTAAAGGCCTTTTCCAGTTGATCAATTCTTTCTTGAACCGGGTCCGTAGGGAGTCTTGCCTAAAATTGGCTATCATTGATCACAATTCTAGGCTCATGCCTTCGCAGGGGATCTTTGCGCCAATTTAGGCGATCTCTCAGGTCTGGGTTCGATGGATTACCACTACCCCGATTCTGATTTAGATGTTCTCGCAGGTCGGAGTGGTTCCTATGGTTTCTAGTATTTCTTCAACCTTGATCATACACGCTGACTGATCTAGTGTCTCCTGAATCATCACTGGCGAGGCTTGTTGCATGATTATTCCGAGATGGATCTCTTTCATACTACCTCATCTCTGCAGTGCGAGACCAAGACATTTGACTTCTTGTAGGCTGGGCGCCTCTCCGCTCCCTGAAGGCTTCTCTATTTCCTTGTTTCCTTCCTGCACGCCTTTCCTCATCATCGCGAACTGGTTGAGCATTCCTGTGAGGCGGTGAAGGGTATCTTATAGGCGATGGAGGGAATCGTATGGGTGATGGTGGTTGCCACCCATTTCGAGGTCTGGATGGTCTTGAGTTTGCCCGTGTTGGGTCGGTAACATTCTACGTGTTACCAGGAATCTGAGTCTGAGCCTCTGCAGGGGTTCAGTTATTCCCAGTTTCTGCTGGTACCTCCGCAGTTGAATTAACCGGAGCCCTAGCCCGAGTACTTCTTCGGGGTCTCGAGGGAGAGGATTGCTCTGCCGGTGGCGGAGGTTGCTCTGGTCTCCTTGTGGCAGCGCTTTTTCGAGGTCGCCCACGAGGCCTGCGGGGAGGAACATGCACATCCCTTGGAGGTGGGGCTTGGTTCTCACGCGGAGGTGGGGGCTGAGCCGCCTGGGCCTCCGCGGCTAACCTAGCCAATTCCTCGTTCCGCATATTGGCCTTAGCCAACTGTTTTCTTAGCTGTCGGTTTTCAAGTTCCACAATGGGGACGTACCATTCAGGATTATATTACATGTCCTCATCATCCCTTGGGGCCGGAGGTGCTGGAGGTCCTCGAGAATTGGAGGACTCACTTCTCTCTTCATTTTCTGGATTTACCATTGGCTGCTTCCCAGGGCGTCGTGGATAGTTTTCTTCAGGAATATTTTGATCATTCGCGGCCATAGCTGTTCAGGGATTTCACTGCTTAAGGCTCTCAATGAAAGCACCAAATTGTTGATGCTGTTTTTAGTCAACTTAAAATGTAGAGCACGTAAACAGTAAAAATTATGGCAAGAATAACACAGTAAAACAATGAGAGTTTTTTATGTGGTTCAGCAGTTAACTCTGCCTAGTCCACGAGTCTTTTTTATTAGGACTTAGGAAATTTATGGAAATTCTTCAGGGATGAATTCTCCAGAGATTCTCTCAAGATCACAAAATTTTCGGTCCTTTACAAAGGTACATGACATCTCTATTTATAGAGGAGATCTCAGAATACAATCCCACATGTTTCGGGAAGTTATTCTGTATATTAATAAATTTAATAACTTTAAAGTTTGTAACTCCTATATACAAGGAAACGTCCCCTGAAGACCAGGGGTCGTATAACCAACTAGTTAATATCCCTTTATATTAGGAAAGTTACAGCAATAAATATCTCTTGAATGCATGGACTGCGTCTCCTTAGGTGACTCACTAAGCCGTTCGAGATCAGCAATCAGCATCAAGCCAGTCTAAGTCTCTGGGTAAATTGCGAGTTGTATAACTTTCCCCTGGATCAGCTAGGAGTGGGTAAATACCACCGAGGTCATTATATTCTGAGCTTACACCCTTGCCAAGCTCGGGCTACGTGACCCAAAGACACCCAACAACGGACATACTCCGATACTATGTCTTTCAAGCTTAGAAATAATTCCGAGGTTACATAACTTTGAGATTGCCACCTTGCCTCGAGGTTTGGCACATGGACCACGACCCATGCACTTTAGGTATTGCGAGCTCACACCTGACAAATTCAGCTTTCGAGGTCATAACCTCAGGTCTCGAAATCTGGATGTAACAATTATCAATTTCTATATTCATGTAATTTATAACTATTAAATATTAAATAATGTTATTCAATAAACAAATTAAATTAAATTATTTAATTAGATAACATTTGTTGCACCCAGATTTTGAGACCCAAGATTGTGATCTCAAAAGCTAGACTCGTCAATTGCGAGCTCGAAATATCGGAACCGCATGTGCATGACCCAAATATCGAACCCTAGAGTCAAGATGGCAACCTCGAAGAATTTTTAACCTCGACGTTCTTTTTGAGCTCAAAAGAGTTAGCATCGGAATATGCCCGATGTCAGGTGTCTGCGGATCAAGTAGTCCGAGCCTGGCACGAGTATAACCTCGGAGTGTGATAACCTCGGTGGTATTCACCCGCTCCGAGCTGGTCTTGGGGAAAGGTACCTAGCTCATAGTTTATCTATAGAATTTGACCGGTACGATGCTGATTTCCGACCTCGAACAACTTAGTGGGTCGTCTGATGAGACGCAGCCCATGCATTCAAAAGATATTTATTGTTGCAACTTCCCTACATTAAAGGGATATTAACTAGTCTGTTATACGCCCCCTGGTCTTCAGGAGACGTTTCCTTGTATATAGGAGTTACAAAATTTAATGTCATTATTTCCACTGATAAATTGGAGTATCCTCCCGAAATATGTGGGAACGAACTCTGAGAACCCTCTATAAATAGAGAGGTCATGAACATTTGTAAAGGACATATTTTTGATATCTTGAGGAAATTTCTGGAGAATTCATCCCTGAAGGATTTTCTGAAATTTCCAAAGTCTTAATAAAATTGACTCGTGGACTAGGCAGAGTTAACTGTTATTCTTGTTGTTTTACTATATTATTCATCTGAGCCATAGTTCCTGTTGTTTATTCGCTCTACATTTTAAGTTGACGAAAAATGGCGTCAACAATTTGGTGCCTTCATTGAGAGCCTTAAGCAATACAATCCCTGATTAGCTATGGCCGCGAATGATTAGAATATTCCTGAAGAAAACTATCCACGTCGCCCTAGGAAGCAGCCGATGACGAATCCTGAACCTGAAGAGAGAAGTGAGTCCTCTGATTCTCAAGGGCCTCTAGCACCTCCGGCTCCCAGGGACGATGAAGACATGTACTATAATCCCAAACGGTACGTTCCCATTGTGGAACTTGAAAATCGACAGTTAAGAAAACAGTTGCCTGAGGCCAAGAAGCGGAACGAAGAGTTGGCTAGGTTAGCTGCGGATGCGTAGGCGGCTCAGCCTCAACCTCCGCAGGAGAACCAAGACCCACCTCCACGGGACGTTCATGTTCCTCCCCGTAGACCTCATGGTCGACCTCAGAAAAACGCTGCCACAAGAAGAACGGAGCAACCTCCGCCACATGCAGAACAACCTGCTCCCTCGAGGCCCCGAAGAAACGCTCGGGCAAGGGCTCCGGTCAACTCAACTGCAGAGTTACCAACAGAAATTGGGAATAACCGAGCCCCTGCAGAGGCTCGGACTCAGATTCCTGGTAACACGCAGAATGTTACCGAGTCAGCACGGGCAAACTCAGGACCATCCAGACCCCGAAATGGGTGGCAGCCACCGTCACCCATACGATTCCCTCCATCACCTATAAGATATCCCTCATAACCTCGAAGGAATGCTCAACCAACTCAGGGTGATGAGGAAAGGCGGGCAGGATGGAAATAGGGGAATAGAGAAGCTACCAGGGAACGAAGAGGCGCCCAGCCTACGAGAAGCCAAATGTCTCGGTCTCGCACTATAGAGACGAGGCAGCATGACAGAACTCCATCTCAGAACAATCATGCAACAAGCCTCACTAGCGATGACTCATGGGACACCAGATCAGTCAGCATGCATGATCAAAGACGTAGAAATACTAGAAACCAAAGGGACCACACCGACCTGCGGGAGCACCTGAATCAGAATCGGGGTAGTGATAATCCCTCGAATCCAGACCTGAGAGATTGCCTAACGGGCGCAAAGATCCAATGCGAAGACGCGAGCCTGGAATTGTCATTAATGATAGCCAATTTCAGGCAAGAGCCCCAGTAGACCCAGTTCAGGATAGAATTGATCAACTGGAAAGGGCATTTAGACTTTTGCAAAATGAGCGAGGTCGAAGTCGGGACGAGGATTCTGATGAGGAGCTTGAACCATTCGCTCCCCATTTTTCCAACACTCAATTTCCTCAAGGGTTTCGGATTCCTCATGTCCCGCCTTTTGAAGGGAAATCCGACCCGTACAGTCATTTGAGCACATTTAACACCATAATGAGAGCAAGTAATGTGGGTTACGAGCTCAGATGCATGTTATTTCCAGCATCGCTTACAAGACCAGCAAAAAACTGGTTCAAAAAATATAAGAGACATTCAATCACTTATTGGGATCAGTTATCAAATGATTTCAAGAAGCAATTTAGAGCCATGATCGGGGTAAGACCCGAGGCATCGACCCTGACCAACGTTTGGCAACAGCCAAATGAAACGTTGAAGAGCTACCTTACAAGGTTTAATCTGGAGGTTGCCCAAGCTCAGGATGTAGACGACAGTGGTCATCTAATGGCCATCCAAGCTGGGGTAATGCCGGGAAGTGCCCTCTGGGATGATATGCAGAGAAAGCTTGTGAGGTCCTTAACCGAGTTTAATAGATGAGCTCATAGGTTTGTCAATGTAGAAGAGGCGAGGTCAATGCTGAATATGACCTCTCAGCCCATAACTACAACGATAAACATAAACTCTGCCTCAACCTCGGCGGACCCATCAGCCTTGAAACCCCCAGTAGAAAACCCTTCCAAATGGAAGAAAAATGAAGGAAGTAACCCCGAGGCGGAAGGGGGAAAGAAGAAGAAAGGGGAAAGGTATTTCTCCGTGTACAAAGTGTACACCGAGCTCAACGAGTCTCGGGAGAATATATACCTGGCTAATGAAAATCAGGTCCCTTTCAGGCGTCTAGACCCCGTGAGAAATTAGAAGTCCAAGAGAGACTCCAGCAAGTACTGTCGATTTCACAGAGATACTGGGCACACTACTGATGAATGCAGGCAGTTGAAGGATGAAATTGAAGGAATGATCTTGAGAGGATACTTCAGACAGTATGTCAGGAACCAGAATAATAATTAGGCTTCTACTAGCCAGAGGGTAGCTACGCCGCTGCCTGCTCAAAACAATAATTCCCGAGCTAGAGAAGAAGATAGGCCCCCTCCGATTGATGGAGAAGATGTGATAACCATCTCGGGCGGGCCTCATCTCGTTGAATCGGGTGAGAATGCCCAAAAGCAATATGCGAACGAGCTAAAAACTGGGGACGGGTCCCATTATGAACCCAAACCTAGAGCTCCAAAGTGCCAAAAGATTGAATCTCAACCGATAACCTTTACTGAGGACGATGCGTCCCATGTTCAGTTTCCCCACAATGACCCACTGGTCATAACTCTCTAGCTCCCGAATAAGAGAGTTCATCGAGTTCTCATTGATAATGGGAGCTCAGTGAACATTCTCTATAAGGCCACCTTAGAAAAGATGGGACTCGCGCTTTGAGACCTAAAAGCTTGCGCAACGACATTGTACGGTTTTTCAGGGGAAGGGATTGCCTGAATGGGGTCCATTGAACTCCCTGTAACCTTGGGAGACTACCTAGTCTCAGCAACCAAGATGATGGAGTTTGTAGTAGTGGACCTGCCATCAGCCTACAACGTGCTACTCGAGAGATCCGCCCTAGTAGGGCTAGGGGAAGTCTCGTCTGTAAGGCATTTGGCCATCAAGTTCCCAACTTCCATTGGCATCGGGACGTTGAAGGGAGACCAGTTGGCCGGGAGGGAATGTTATAGCATTTCCATAAGAGGAAATAAGTAGGCGAGCACACAAGCGCTCGTCATTATTCTGAATAAGGATGGGACAGTCCTGGAAATAGATGAAGAAATCGACCCAAGAGTGGAGGAAAGAGCTGATCTCGAACCGTTGGAAGAGTTCGAAGAAGTCAGGCTTGAAGAATCAGACCCCTCGAAAAATGGTAAAGGTCAGGAAAAACCTTCACGAAGAAACCAAATAGCAATTAATTTGCTTATTGAAGAAGAACCAGGATGTCTTCGCGTGGTCACATTCGGACATGATAGGAATAAGTCCAAATATAGTGAGCCAAGCGCTAAATATCGATAAAATCTTCCTGCCGAAGCAACAAAAGCGAAGACAACTAGATGACGATAGGAAAATGGCCCTAAAAGAGGAAGTCGACAGGTTAAAAGGAAACTGATTCATTAGGGATGCTTTTTACCCCGATTGGGTAGCTAATCCGGTGTTGGTCCCGAAGCCTAATGGGACGTGGCGAACGTGCTTTGATTACTCGGACCTCAATAAGGCCTGCCCTAAGGACTGCTTTCCTTTACCACGGATTGACCAGCTCGTGAATGCCACGACATGGCATGGACTAATGTCAGTCATGGATGCCTATTCTGGATATAACCAGATTTCCATGCATGCCCCTAACCAGGAACATACGAGCTTCATAACAGATAAAGGGTTATATTGTTATAATGTCATGCCATTCGGGCTCAAAAATGCTGGAGCCACTTACCAGCGGCTCGTGAACATGATGTTCTCCAAGAAAATAGGGAACAACAACCTCCAACTTACTTTCTTTAAACAGAGAAGAGACTTTGGCACCTTTTTTTTCTTGTTGAAATTTACAGTTGATAAGCACTTTTTAGTTTTACTTCTTGGTTTACTTCAGGAGCATATATATATATACATATATATACATATACATATACATATACATATATATATATACATATATGAAAGGCATCAGAAAGCATTTAAGGATGAAATTGAGAGAATAACAATAGAGGCACAAAATCAGATTTATGAGACTGAAAGAAATTATACAGAAGCCTTGGCAGTAAATATTTGTGTTAATATTATCCAGAAGCATCATGTTCCTTTGAAAGGGATGCGCTACAAGAATCATGAGTTTTGCAAGCGATTGCAAATGTTGTTTGAGTTTGATTCACTTTATTATTATACTAAATTGATCACTCTTTCTCTCTGTCATTATATATACGTTGTAGACAAATAACTTAATTTCTTGATTTTTATATATACATACTATGTTTAATTTTTTTTTGTTATTACTATTGAGCTTTTATTGTTTTAATTTTTTTCGGATCCGTGCTGCAGCAAGTTCAAAAACTTGCCATTTTTTTAATTTCTTAATTTCCAGTGATGTTTTTGCTCTAACATGTGTATTTAAATAATTTTAAGAAGCTACAAAAGAATTTTTTCTAGAAAGTTGCATGAAACTCTTTTTTGGCATACAATCTGATTTTTTTTAGTTATGCTAAATTTCCAGAAAGCTTGCCATATTCTTTTGATTTTTGAGTGGTTTGTGTTGCTTTAAGAAATGTATTTAAATGGTCTTAAAATGCCACAACATAAATATTTCATGAAACTCATATTTGGCATTCAATCTGATTTTTTTAAGTTTATTATGGTGAAACGTGAAAACTTGCCATATTTTTTTTTTAGATTTTTGGGTTTTTAGTAGTGTGTTTGCTCTAACAAGTGTATTTAAATGATTTTAAGATGCCACAACAAAAATGTTTCAAATTTTTTTCATGAAACTCATTTTTTGCATTCAATATGATTTTTTTTTAACTTTATTATGAATTTTAAGTGATAAGATTACTGCTTTGTATATTGATCATGAATTCTTCTAGCTTCTTAGGAATGGGAGCTATCAATGATACAACAAAGAATTATGTTGGTGCCCATGGTGATCATGAAGTCCGTTGCTCTGCTTCTTATGGTTGGAGTTGGGTATTTGTACTATGAGTTATATATGTAAATTTGCATAGATCTGAGTGTCTATATTTGTGTTATATAAATATTGAATATTGTAAAATTGTACAGATTTAAGTTTGATTTTTCATGGATATGAAGATTGTAAATTTATTGATATAAATTGGTTATGTTAAGTGTATTTTTTTTTATTTGTGACTTTAGTAATTTTGATATTGGTTCTGTAAATGTGGAAATTTTTCCTTGTGAATTCTATTCACGAGTGAAGCTCTATACTACGAGACATCCTAAAAGGGCGTCACATGATGGTGAGGGAGTTGGGATAAGAGAGTCACCCTCACTAGGCGAGGGCATTCGACCACTTGCCAATCCAAACTTCACCCTCGCTATGCGAGGGTCCCCAGTTGGTCGTCCGCGTGCGCCCCATTCCATCAGGCATCAAGCCTCGTCTACACTCGGGAGAAGAAGGTCAGCCTCGCTACGCGAGGCACCCTCGCTATGCGAGGGTGAGGCTTTGTTGTGGCATCCGTGCCCCTAGCCTCGCGACGCTGCACCCGGGGGAAGGAAAGGCAGCCTCGCTATGCGAGGGTGCTGCCTTGTTACGACGCCCGTGTCCCGAGCCATGCCTATGCCTGAGGGAAAAGGGCCAGCCTCGCTACGCGAGGTACCCTCGCTATGCGAGGGTGTGGCCTTGCCACGTCGTCCATGCTGCGAGCCTCGTGTCCATGTGACCCGCATAAGCCGACCTTGACCCCTGGCGCCTTGACTTCTTAGGACACGCATAGGTTGAAGCCTCCTTGACATAGGCACGGGAGCACTTGAAGGGACCTTGTTGATATGCCAAACGAACATGGAGCATTGAACGGGGATTAATGAGGACGACCGAGTACGGAACACGTGCGCTGACACGGGGCGTATGGTTGTGGAGAAAACAGAGGCACGACCCTATGATCTGCATCTGAGAAGTAGTGGCGGTACGGACCTGTACGAAGAGTAGTGGTACCACTTGGACACCCCCGACCATACGCCAGAGCCGATAGTACTATGTCCTAGACCACGGTTCCGACACCACCAGGGTAGACACCACTACGCCCTGAGCCACTACACTATCAGAGTACTTGTGTACGTCCCTGTGGTCTGGGACTTGTTTGTATCCAGGGCCAATAGAGCCCCCCCTATAAATAGGCTCGAACCCCTCAGGCTAAGGGGTTGGAAAAACTGAGTGTATGAAAGAGACTTAAGAAATATATGCTTCTGGTTTTCATGGTTGCCTGAGTTTTCTTCTGTTGATTAGAGTTCTTTCTATCTGATTCAAAGCTTCCTATAGTATAGAGATTGCAGTTTTCTAACCATCAATCGTTGACGAGTTCTTACCGTCAACAATTTGGCGCCGTCTGTGGGAACGTTAGTTTCAAGATACTGTTCCACCATTGTTTTCGACAAGAAGAAGATGCCAAGACGTTCGATGCGACTGAGGGAGACGCGGGAGGTAGAAGTTCACCTGAATGGAGTTCAGCTGAAGGCCTCCATGAAGGACGCTCCTCCACCCAGAGACGTGGAGCCTCCGAAAGACCCTGAGGTTCACGGAGGTGATAGGGTGGCCTCATCGCCAGTCTCTCCACCTGGAGGGAGTCCTCCAAGAGCACCACCGATAAACGCTGATGAGTTCCCTCCTCCAAAACCGCCGCAGGCACCGAACTCCGGCCGGCAAGACCCGGGCCCTTCTGCCCGTAGGCATGACAAGCACCCCCGGGTCCACTCCGTGAGCTCGAGTTCGAAATCCCGGTTTTATGAAGAGGAGATACGTGAACTCCACCGTAAGAACAAAGATTAGAAACCACCTTAGAAAACATGCAAGAGGTCCTTAACGGCCTGCTGCAGGGTAAGTCCAGCGTAACCTTGCCCAAGAGGAAGGAGAAGGGACGAGAAACCACTGTCCCAGTAGACGACGGGAGGACCAGACACTCCACCAGCAACACCCCCAGGGAGAAGCTGCATTAGCGTCCCGGACCGTCGAGGCCACCCCAGGGGCCAAGGCAAGGGAACAATGGTGGCTCTCGCAACGACATTGAGGTCACCTCAAAGAGGACGCCCTTGGATCTACGAGAGGAGCTCAACAAGAAGAGGGAGGATAAGAGGACTACCCCTCCTACTGTCCCCCGGGACGGCGAAGGAAGGGAAGGTGTCAACCCGTCCATGTTGAGAGACTCCCTGAAGAAGAGGAGGCAGGACCTCGATACAGAGATGAAGAGCCTGCGGAGTAAGATTGTCACCGCGTCCGGAGGGCAAAGCCTTGAGGAGGAGTTCGACTATGAATCACCCTTCACCAAAGAGATCCAAGCCATCCGACTCCCAGCCAACTTCAAGGAGCCTCATATGACCCCGTATGAAGGAAGCACCGACCCCAAATACTACCTAGACGCATTCAATGACTTGATGAAGATAAGGGGGATAAGTAGCGGGGCTAGATGCCATTGTTTCGCAGTCACGCTGAAAGGACCCGCATACAAATGGTTTAAGAGACTTCGACCGGGATCCGTCAGGTCTTGGAAACAGTTTTCAGATGAGTTTCTCCAACAACATCATGCCGTGCGTGATTATACTATGCCGGGCACCAGCCTCGCCAATGTAAAACAGGGCAAAAATGAGAGTCTAAAAAGCTACATCCACAGGTTCAACATGGAAGCAGCCAAAGTGGGGAGCTTGACCCGCAGAGAGTTAAAAATGGCCATCACTGCCGGGGTGCTTCTGGGAAGCAAATTGTGGGATAATATGCTCAAAAGGGAAGTCACAGACCTAGATGACTTCTACGAGAGAGCGCAGAAGTATATTCGTGTAGAGGATGGCCACGCGAACTTAAAGGCGGGAAAGTGTGAGTCCCCTGCAAAGCCCCCAACTAATGAAGGGTCGAATGGTGCAAAGAAGAAGAGGGCGTACGAAGGGCCGAGGGATGATCAACATAGAAAGCCCAAGCGGGGAAGCAACCCTAGGCAAACGGCTTATACCTTCTATACGGACCTGACGGATACAAGGGAGCATATCTACCTCACCAACGAGAGGCGGGTTCCCTTCAAGAAGCCCCCACCAATGAGGAAGGATCGGTCCCAGAGGGATCCCAATAGATACTGTCAATACCACAAGGATATTGGCCACACCACAGTAGAGTGTATTCATTTGAAAGAAGAAATTGAGGAGCTCATCCGCAGGGGGCACCTAGGCCGATATGTCAGGAGAGAAAGGCCGAAGTCGGAGGACGAACCAGTAATATCTAAGACGCAAAGAGAAGCTCCAGAGATCCAGGGAGAAGTGAGAACTATTTTTGGAGGTCCGGGGCTTGGGGGAGACTCGCGGAAAAGACGAGATAGGTACGCTAGAGAAGCCAGGTGAAGTCCACCACCCTGTGTCATGAGTCTGGAACAGCGCCCTCTGAAAAGCTTTAAAGGAGAAAATGACTCAATCACTTTTACAGAGGAGGATGCACGAGGGGTGCACTTTCCCCATAATGATCCTTTGGTGTTGACAATCCAGTTGGCCAACCTGCGGGTGCATCGGGTCCTCGTAGACAATGGAAGTTCCGTAGATATCTTATATCGCCCCGCCTTGGAGAAGATGGGCTTGGGCATCAGGCACTTGAAGCCTTGTCAATCCTCCTTATACGGGTTCGCGGGGGACTCGATACAACCTTTAGGGGTGATCGAATTAGCACTCACCGTGGGAGAGAAACCCCGACAGACCACGATCATGGCAAACTTCGTCGTAGTAGATTGTGCTTCGGCTTTCAATGCGGTATTGGGGAGGCCATCCCTAAGAGAATTGAAAGCAATCACTTCAATATATCACCTCACCGTCAAGTTCCCAACTCTTGGTGGGATAGTAGGCCTGAAGGGAGAACAAAGAGAGGCTAGAGAGTGTTATAACACCACCCTTCACACTTCTGTGAAACTGCGAGAACCGATGGCAATGGTGGTGCATGGAGGCACAGACCCACAGGAACGAGACCCCAGAATCATGAAGGGCCCAACCGGGTAAGGCTAGCAGTAAGGCTCCCACGCCTGATACAGGTAGTAGCTATGTTTAGTTTGTTGCAGGTTATGCTATTTTAGTAGACGAGAATCAAAGAGGTTACCTAGATAACCTCCCAAGTAGATGTAAGCCTTTTATCTATTTATATATCGTTGTAATCTGACTACTATGAATGAAACTGTTTTCCACTTCGTATTTTATTTACTTCTTTGTGCAAGCATCAACTAAAGTCCCCGCCAAGATAAATCTCATCAGGTACTTGGGGGGGTAGGACGACAAAAGTAAACAAAAAAAAAATCTCTTATATTCAAAAGGATTAGCTACCCTTATGAATATCAAGGGAGCAGTTTAAAAGGATGACCTCCAACGAAAGGCCGACACCCCAAGAGGTGAGGCTGTAAGGAGAGAATCACCTGATAAGTCTAGATCGGCCATTAAGCCGGCTAGCCCAAAAAGGGTCTTACAAGGGACCCTTGGAAAAAAAATAGTACTATGTATAAGGACGAGAAGGACGCTTCTCGCAAAAAGTAATAAGCGCGCGCAAAGAACATAAAAGGACCACAATAGCCCAACGGGTTAACGTGTCCTTACAAGTATAATCAAGGTGCTCCAGAAAGATTATCTTCATCAAATCAAAGAAAAACATATAGCCCACGAACAACAGTAATAAGAGGGACTTGCCAGAGCCCCTTAAGTTTGATAAAAAAAAACAAAAAGAGAAGAACTGGTGCGAGGGATTACACACCCAAAGCATACATAGACTGAGTACAAGGGGACCTACAAATCTCCACCTCGACCCTGCCACTCAGAAATCCTCTCGACGGCATAGTCCCCAAAAGAAGATAAGTCAACAGCTGGGTTAGTCCTCCAGACAACATGCAACGTTTTATCGATTATGCGATCCTCAACGGTCATAAGCTCAGCTTCGAGCACAGCGATCCTCCCGTTCAGAGTTTGGACGGTAGCCTCCAGCTGAATGTTGGCATGAAAGGTTGATGCAGCCCGGGCCAAGGCGGTATCCCTCTGTCATACCGCCTCGGCCAATTGACTTGACAAGGTATCCTTTGCAGTCTGAGCCACCGATAGGTTCCCCAGTGCCTCCTCAAGCTCGTGTTGCAACCGTTGGGTCGATGAAGAGTGGGAGGCAAGCAGTCGATGGTTCAAAATGGAAGCCTATGTGAGGGCGAGAATATAAAGCAAAGCCTCAAGGGTTAGATGATATGCCAGAAATAATATAAAAAGTATATATATGGCCAGCACAAATGAATAAACCAAGTATCGCGACAATTACCTGCAGGGAGGCTCGCATGTAGGCGCTCTCTAGCTGAGCCTCAGGGACATCGTGTAGCGTCCCCCATTCACCTTTGGGAAAGTTTCCTAAGTGATGGCTCATGGCTTCCCCATATTGGCTCGCCAGAGGATGATCTTCAGGAATAGAAACATGAGCTGGGCCGGGAGAGGCATGAGTACCTGCCGAGGCCCGCTTTGGCAAGGAGGGGGACCGGGAAGGCCCCGACCCATCTGCAGTGGTGCGGGGGGCAGAAGAGTGCGGAGTCGCTTCCTGGGGTAAAGAGACGCCTGTGGATGCCCACCTAGGATGCCTCCTCAGGGGTGAAGGAGCCCCATCGAAAGAAGGAATGACAAAATTCCTTCTAGGCACAGAGGGGCAAGGGGCAGGGGCATCGAAGGAAAACTCGCCACCAGGCGTTAACGGCGACATCCGAGAGGAAGCACAACCAGTGTGGCTGTCATCGGCTACACCCTTAGCCCTGCCAGCAACAGAGTACAAGCTGGAGTAGTTCTCAGACACCACGGTCTCCTCAACGTCCATATGGTCACCCGGGGAGTAGACATAATCCCTATCGGCGGCTTCATCATAATTCCTTTCATCGTGACCATATACCCACGGACTCTCAAGTATGAGCGCCGCTGGGGGTAAATCAACAGAGTCGGGTGACGCGGGGCGCGGATCCTCAGATTAAGGGGAAATGGAGCATAAGGTAACTTTCTGGTCCGAGGTCAGCAGCCCGCACGAGTGGAGATTGCTCTCTGTGAAAAGGGCGCTGGCTTGTTTGCATGCCTTCGGCATAGCCAGGATTTATATTACCCGGTCATGAGCCGCCCGTTTCAAGTTGGGACCAACGACCCCTAAGAGACCTGCCATCGAATGAAAGAAAATAACCACAGTTACAAGGACTATAAAAAAAAGAAAAAGAGAGGTCGAATAATAAGAGAAATTCCTGGTATATGGGATCAAGGTGAGGATAGCCTTACGTGGGGTGTTGAAGCTAGAATATCGGGTCTGGCCACTGTAAGTATAGAAGTAGTCTGACTTCCACGCCCCCCTATTGGAAATAGATCCCTCCAAGAGGGAACTCCCTTTAAGGGCTGCGGCTTTCTGGAGTTGGTAGAACCCGGGGGCCGACGTATTCTCCCTCAGGGTAAAGAAGTAATGAACCTCGCTTGTTGAAGGCCCCCTAGAGTACACCTGATGGTACAACACATACAAACAGCTGAGCATCACCCAGGAGTTGGGGGACAATTGTAGTGGCGCCAATTCAAAGTAGTCCAGTACTTTGATGAAGAAAGAGTGGAGTGGCAGAGCTCCACTAGATCGGATTATCGCATCGCTAAATGCCACGAACCCCTTTTGTGGTGCGGACGCGCGTTCCTTGCGCTTTGGTATAACGAACTTGAGGTTCAAGGGTAACTTATGGGCTTTCAGCATGTTGCCCAATTTCTTCAGGGTAACGATAGATCTTCCGGCTTCATCAGAAGTGTCCAAGGCTCTCTTCGGCATCTCGGGTACCTGGACAAAGTAAGGCAGTTTATGAGCGACAGACTTTCTTAGGGTCCTAGAAGATTCCCCACATGTCCTATGTCTACCAGCTCTTTGCTTGACCCTAGGGCGCAAGACATGGGATAGGAGAGGGAACACGGGAGGCACCATGGAAAGGAACTCCGGTTCAACCAACTCATGTCTACCGCCTTCAAAGGAGGAATCCACGTAATCAGGAGACTCGTCACGACAAAAGGAAAAAGGCTCAGGGGGCAAGTTTTCTTCTAGGCAAGCAATTTCGGAAAGGCAAACCTGGAGGATTAATTGTAGTTGGGAAATGTATGTCGCTTGACGGGGGAAGAGATCAGAACCCGCGTCCCCGGGATAGGATTCTAGCTCCCTCTCCAGACAGTACGCCTTATGTCTAAGGTAAGATAATCTCCTGAGGTAGAGCGCCCGCACACCCCCGTGGTTAGAGGGTTTACGTGCGTCACCCCCCGAGTCAGAGGAGGACAACTCAATAAATTCAACATTAGACGGACCTTCGGGACATCGCCTAGATGCCATGGACAAGCTAAGACTCGAGGGCGTGTACGCATAAGGGCGACTCAATATCTACAACACGAGTGTGAGGGTATAAGAAAAGGGCCTGTGTATGGATACTGGAGAGGCTATGCGAAGAAAATGTTAAACTCTGAAGAATGAGTGTCATACAACCAACAATTCTATCCTCGCGTAATCAATGCAAAACAAAAGGGAGAAGAGATGAAGGAAACCTACCTGTGGGAATACGAAGCTGAGAGGGCACGGGGATAGACTTGAGAAAGAGCAGGAGCAAGACCGCAGGAACAAGGGAATGCCCAGCGTCACCACGAGGCTAAAGAAGAAAAGGAAACAAAAAAAAAAAAAAAAGAAGGGAGGAAGAAAATGAATAACTAATATAAAAGAAAAAGTACCTCAAGAATGCGTTGAAGGAGAATGGAACCCTTGAACTCTTGAAAATAAGTTGGAGGGCATGCCACTAGGCTAGGCAAGTCTTGGTGTAGAGAAGTGGTTTCAAACCTTGGAGTATTTATAGGGAAAGTCAATGCTCCCTAGCCATTGGATCTATTTCCCCATAAATGGTGGAGATCAAGAGTATGGGTAATCTTGGGATCCGCGATGGAGGATGATTGGTCCTTATGAAATCTTAGGAACTTTCATGAATCCCCCAAGTGTTAGGTGGCTATTGTGTTTCTTTGAACACTAAAAAGAAACACAACTCCAAGCCACACTTCGGGCTTCTTCGAGCGACGTTGGAAAAATTTCCAAGGCTGGCCGTGCGTGTCAAGCAAGAGAAATGGAGAGAGTCTACAAACACACTTAAAAGTGTACTTATAGACTCGGGGGGAAGTGTAAATGTGGAAAATTTTCCAGGTGAATTCTATTCACGAGTGAAGCTCTATACTACGAGACATCCTAAAAGGGCGTCACATGATGGTGAGAGAGTTGGGATAAGAGAGTCACCCTCACTAGGCGAGGGCATTCGGCCACTTGCCAATCCAAACTTCACCCTCGCTATGCGAGGGTCCCCAGCTGGTCGTCCGCGTGCGCCCCGTTCCATCAGGCATCAAGCCTCGTCTACACTCGGGAGAAGAAGGTCAGCCTTGCTACGCGAGGCACCCTCGCTATGCGAGGGTGAGGCTTTGTTGTGGCATCCGTGCCCCTAGCCTCGCGATGCTGCACCCGGGGGAAGGAAAGGCAGCCTCGCTATGCGAGGGTGCTGCCTTGTTACGATGCCCGTGTCCTGAGCCATGCCTATGCCTGAGGGAAAAGGGCCAGCCTCGCTACGCGAGGTACCCTCGCTACGCGAGGTACCCTCGCTACGCGAGGTACCCTCGCTACGCGAGGTACCCTCGCTACGCGAGGTACCCTCGCTACGCGAGGTACCCTCGCTATGCGAGGGTGTGGCCTTGCCACGACGTCCATGCTGCGAGCCTCGTGTCCATGTGACCCGCATAAGCCGGCCCTGACCCCTGGCGCCTTGACTTCTCAGGACACGCATAGGTTGAAGCCTCCTTGACATAGGCACGGGAGCACTTGAAGGGACCTTGTTGATATGCCAAACGAACATGGAGCATTGAACGGGGATTAATGAGGACGACCGAGTACGGAACACGTGCGCTGACACGGGGCGTACGGTTGTGGAGAAAACAGAGGCACGACCCTATGATCTGCGTCTGAGAAGTAGTGGCGGTACGGACCTGTACGAAGAGTAGTGGTACCACTTGGACACCCCCGACCATACGCCAGAGTCGACAGTACTATGTCCTAGGCCACGGTTCCGACACCACCAGGGTAGACACCACTACGCCCTGAGCCACTACACTATCAGAGTACCTATGTACGTCCCTGTGGTCTGGGACTTGTTTGTATCCAGGGCCAATAGAGCCCCCCCTATAAATAGGCTCCAACCCCTCAGGCTAAGGGGTTGGAAAAACTGAGTGTATGAAAGAGACTTAAGAAATATATGCTTCTGGTTTTCATGGTTGCCTGAGTTTTCTTCTGTTGATTAGAGTTCTTTCTATCTGATTCAAAGCTTCCTATAGTATAGAGATTGCAGTTTTCTAACCATCAATCGTTGACGAGTTCTTACCGTCAACAAGTTCTATTTTATTTGGTGCTCAATTTCAATAGTGTGAGGGTTTTATAAGTTAATATGAAAAAATACATGTTAATATGAAGAAAAAAAGAGAGAATACCACAAGTCGGTTGGACAACTGACATACCATGTTGTACACCATAGGTCAGTTGGACAACCGACCTACCATGTTGTACACCATAGGTCGGTTGAACAACTGACCTACCATGTCGTACACCATAGGTCGGTTGTACAATCGACCTACCATGTTGTACACCATAGGTCGGTTTGGTGCCAACTGACCTACCATGTGTTTACATGGTAAGTCATTCCATGGGAGGTCGATTCCAAACCGAATTATGAACATTTATAGGTCAGATTTTAACCGACTTCTTATGCAATTTTTGTAGTAGTGGTATCTCCTCGAAGAGACATAGATATGGGGCACATGCTTCATGGTTGCCATGCCATTGGGTTTGAGATGTTAGTGCCTGCCAGGAAAAATTGGTAACCTCCAAGAGAAGGGTTAGAGTACTATTGGTAGAAGGTTGACAATATTATTGATTGAGTTTGTCGTATAAGGATTTTGATATGGTATTGAGTACAAATTAGTCTACCAAATATTGGTCAACCATGGATTGTAAGAGATGATGGTGACTTATGGATTTAAAAGTAAAGGAAAGGATCTGATTGCATCTATGGGATGCCTAGATATTGTGGTAGGCACCACTTGGAATATATCTGTTAGATAAGATGAAAACGGAATCGTCCAGTAAGGTTTTAGATGGGTGCACAAAGAATCATTGAGATCGTTGTTGCAATAAGGAATTGAGTACGCTACGGGATTAAGGTAGGGATAGGATCGGTATCAAGGACATCATGAAGAATGACATTAGCTCAGTAGAAATAATTAAGGGTTCAGTTGAAGAAATATTTGATTTGAGGGTTGATCAGACAGAGCATCTCATCATGGGACATGTCAACACCATTTTCCAAGAATGAAGGATTCAATTTCCTAGTTGCAAGGTAGGACAATGTTCTCAAGAATTGATCCTCGATCTGGTTATTACCAACTGAGGATCAAGGAAAGAGACATTTCAGGAATTACTTCTTGCACCAAGTAGGATGTGAAGGGTTTTCAGTGAAGGATCTTAACTGACCAAAGCTTCAACAACATAGGTAATTTTGATAAGTAGGGAATATAGGAATGGCAAGGAAAAGCCATATTTATATTGATTAGGGATGTTTTGGTCTACTCCCAGTTAGAAGCAGAACGTGAATGACAACTTCATTGATTGTACCAAAACTAAGGAACGCCTGAGGGGTGAGAAGTATAGTGAGACCGGTAAGACACATTTGTTACTACTTGAAGCATCTTCGAAGACAGCCATACCCTAGATTGGGGTAACATAAGAGCCTAAAGTTTGTCTGAATGGATAGTTTCGTAGAAGATTTTTATAAGATAGAATATAAATTGGTTAGCACGCCCTCGTATCACAATATGTATGTGATGGACTGATACAGGAGGACGGCATGATGGACATTGTCCTTGCTTAAAACATGAAATAGGGCGGTGCGTCAAAAACTAGGGTGCGCTCGTGTATAGACTAAAAAGGATGGTGGTTCATGCTTCATGGTAGATGAAGAAATAAGAACACACATGTTCTACAAGGGGCGTTAGGTTGACAGTAATGCCAGATAGTCACAGTTAGGGTGTAGTGATGGCACCTACAGAATAGAAGTGCGTGTATTAGGGCAAAGAGTTAAAGCGTTTGGTCACCCATAGATGAATAACCATAAGACCAAGGCCCTAGTGGGAATTAATGGACGATTCACATTGGAAATCCTTTATTGCATAGAAAATTAACATGGAGGTTGACATCTTAAGCTGGAAAGGGTTGTGCCAGTTGGATAAGTCACTAGGGATTACAGTAAAGTCTGATGAGGTAACAACCAAGATTGGTATAGAATCTGCAGTTGATAGTTTGCAGATATACCTCTATGAACGATGAAATTAAGAGAGAAGATCTTGTAGGAATGGTTTAGAATCCTACTATTTTAGTATGAATGGGTTAAGATATAAATATCGGATGAGTGATCCGATTGAACCTGACATTGAGGTGGAGATTCCAGATAAGTCTTGTACTACCTCCTTATGATTATTGTATCCAGGACATTTGAATGGATGTTAAGATCTAAAATTGGTATATTGGGAAGCAAAAGGGTATAGTTGTGGACTGTAAGGGTTGATTACATTAGACTGCAAGTGCGATGATTGGATACGAAAAGTTGTGACTCAACAGATTGAGTTAGCACACTTCAGTTTGTGTGAACGGGTATCACAAGAATGCTTATGTGCGAAGGGAGATTGTATGTCTCTGAGGGACATCGAAGTCGATAGTGTCAGATTGAGACCCTTTATTTTTCTGAGTTCTAAAAAGGGGTATAGAGGGCGATGAGTATAAGATTGGGACGTAGAATTATTAGATACCTTCAGATAGACTGAAAATCTAAAAGATTGACTCAGACTTTAAGAATTTTACATCAAATGTGTAAGTGTTTGGGGCATTGAGATAAGTACGGTCCCTTGATTCAGTAGTCGTGGTTATGAATGTCGGCCAATGGCTAGAGTGACTCTTAATAAGATACAGTGAGATAGGGAGCGATAAGTACTCATTCCAAGTAATGAAATGAAAGACAAGAAGTATTGTGATTTAGAAATGGTTCGGAGGACCAATGAAGCTATTAGGATGGTTAGGGCAGAAGTGTCTGCCTATTTGAAAGGACATAAGAGTTTGCAAATTTCAAGTATGGAACACGGATTTCCAGGATGGGAGACTTTGTATTTCTCCGAGTATTGGAGACTAGAAAGGATAAGATATTTTTGGAAAGAAAGAGGAGTTTTGACTCTCAATTTAATAGACTTCTGAGATTCTACCAAGGACTAGGTCATGGGCGTATAGATTAGCCTTACCCTAGTTTGGGTGGTGGCTCATAAGGTGTTACTTGTGCCAATGTCGAGGAAGGAAGTGTTAAGTATTACCGCTGATGGGGTGAGGAGACCCTAGGCTTTCAGTGGGATTTACTACGCAAGGAAAAGTTAATGGAATTTGTGATAGATAAGATAAAGTCTTACAGAATAAGACTGTCACTCTAGTGAGAGTGTTACTAAGGGATAGCAAGGTAAGGGGCTAGACTCTGAGGCTATGCGGGATTGGTATCCCAAGACATCTGGATAAATTTCGAGGACGAAATTTCAATATGGAGGGGATAGTTGTAGCGTCACGAATTCACTATTAAGGCTAAGTGCCTTGATCACTGTGCCTGGAGGGCATAATTGGATTTCTATGTGGAATTAATCGAATAAATTTGTGACTACGTGGCATACATGATTTATATGGTAATGTAGATATATGTGCATGTTTATGTGTACTAAATATGCATGTGGGCTCGTTCTTATCAATACAGGCATATTTGTAATTTTGGCACGTTGATGGCATAAATGTGATTATATATGTTAAATGATTGAGGACCAAATTATTATGTGAATATATTTGCGATATTCGACTCAAGGCGATCCTAGTGAGCGGATTAGCGAAATAGTCACATCGGGGTCCAATACCCAGCTCGGGGCAAACTTAGGGTTATTTTTGGGACTTAGAGCGTATTTAGGATTTATTGGCTAACATGCAATTATATGGTGATTAATTGGGCATGTTGAGATTAATTGGGAATTTATAAGACAATTCGAGGATTAGCGGGGAATGTGGCTAATGACGTTTTTGCCCTCAGGGGCATTAGAATATAAGGGTGTACTAAAGGGAATTATGGTCTTTTTATTAAGAGGATAGACTTACCTTAGGATAGTTGAGGCACTAGAAGCCTGCAGAAACAAGGAAACAAGTAGAACACTCTCTCCTCTCCCAACCGACCCTCTCTCTTTCTCTCTCAACTTTGGTGGAATTCTTGAGGAAGCTAAGGGGAATTAGTGGCTGAAAGCATGGGGAATTGAAGACTTGAGGCCTATAATTTGGTTAGCTACAGCTAGGAGGATTAATTCACAGTTGAGGTGAGTTTCAATTGTTGTTTTAATGGGATTCTATTTTTGGTTTTATGGTTGTTGCTAGTTTTAAGGTTCAAGGTTATGGATTTGAGTTTAGATGGAAGTTTAAGTGTGTTGAGCTGGGGTTTTGTTGCTGGTATCATATTGGTATTATGTTGGGGATTGAATTATAGTTCTAGGAATCAATTGGCAAGTTTTTGGTGGGTTTTTTGGCTGAGGAAAAATAGATAAATCCTGGGTTTGTTGGCTTGAGTTGCGGCCCTGTTCTTGGGGCATTGTGTCCTGGTTCCAAGCAGAGGGCTCTCTTACCTAAGAGGCGCATCGCGACCCTTAGGGGCAAGTCGCAGCCCGCCTGGTCGTTTTTGGGCCACTTCAGGTTTTAATGACGGGAACTTTAACCTAAGTGCTCAGGACGAATTCTACTACCTGGTTTAGTAGAATTCGATGTCTCAGAGAGTAGTATGTTATTTTGAAGGATGTAATTGACTTAGGGTTTTAATGGTTATTTAACAATACAATGTGACTAGGTTATACTGCAAGGGCTCAGCATTAGGGATCGTTCTTGGGGCTGCCATACGCTAGATGCTCGGGACTTGAGGTAAGAAAATTGCATTCGAGTTGTAAATGGGGCTTAGACCCCTGTTAATGAATATTTTATGAATATGAACATACTGTTTATGAGAATATCTGGATAGGCATGCTTGTATTAGATGCCATTGACTACTTGTTCATTTGTGATTATATCTGCTTGAAGGCTGACCTAAGGGTGTCGGTGGTCGATAGGAAGCATGTGGAATGCAGCCCGACCTAAGGGTGTCGGGGTCGACTATAAGACCAGAGGTCTCGGCCTAAGGGCATCCAGCCTGAACATTATACAATAAACAGAAGTGTGGTTTGCACTTAACTATTTCTAGTGATTGATGATTTTGGTTTATACATTTAACTAAGTTGAATGTTACTGTTAGGATGGTTGTGTATATCCTATTATTGATTGAATCTAATGATTCATGTTTACTGCTTTTATACTGTTGCCCAGTTGTGCATGTTGATTTAAGTTTTCTTGTTGAGCCTTGGCTCACGGGTGGTACGTGGTGCAGGTATGGGAAAGGGATAGCTGGACCAACCATAAGTTGGAGAGCTTTAGGGGCGGTGTGTACATATGCTGCCTACCCGATCGCCATGACCGGATAGCTTGGGAGGAACTAGGATTGAACCCTATTTTTCCACTTAGGATGCCCTAGTTGTATTCTATTTTTCTTTTATAAGTTTTAAACTAATTTTTGGGATCCCATGTTTAAACTTAATATTTTAATGAAAAATAATCATTTTGTTGACCAAACATTTTAATACCTAACCTTCACTTAGTCTTTAATTACACGTTTAAGTTCAAATGATTCGCTTAGCGAGTTAATCTCTATTTTAAACACACAGTGTAACAGTCATGGTTAACCAGGGTATTACACATGTTTTCATAATACTAGTGGACCATACTAGCAGTAATTAATCTGAAGATTCCATAACTTGATTTTACTGTGAACTATTTAGGTTCATTATCTCAATCCTGATGATTCTCATGCCAATTTGAGATTGATAACACATTGATGAACTTGGGAATTTTCTGATATTTACTTAATATTATTAGCAATAATATAGTATATAAGCTACATATAAACAATAATTCAATTCATTTATTTATTTCATTAAAACCATTTTCTACTACAATTGCTTTAAGGGCACCAGTCCAAACACTGTGGCCTTGCCCTTCTTGTTCTTTCTCTTATTCCTCTTGTTGCTCTTCGAGGAGGAAGCTAAGTTAGCTTCTCCAGGAGCATCTTGAGTAGCAGCAGCAGGCTTGTTGTCATGTCCCTTAATTCGTCCACCATTGATACCTTCAAACACCTAAAGCTCGTTCATGAGTGAAGTCATTCCGTACTTCAGTTTGTTTAGTAAGTAGTTGGTGGTGAATGGAAGAAAATGGGAGCAAGACTATTCAGAATAAGCCCCACTCGAGTTTCCTCGTCTATGGTGGCTCCGTGAAATTATGCCTCTTGAAAGTAGTTCGTCATCTTGATGAAGTGATCATGAACATGCATTCCAGGCGCCATCCTGGCATTAGCATACATCTTTGTTGCCTCGAAATGAGCTTGTCCAGATTTGCATCCAAACATTTCCGGAAGCTGCTCCATGATTTCATAGGTAGTTTCGACATCCTCCAGCTTTTTCCTTAGCGTGTCCAACATGCTAGCTTGCATTTACACTTTGGATTTGTTTTTGGTAGAGAGCCAACATTCATACTTCTCCCTTGATTCTTTTAAAGATAAATCACCAGGGACGTCGGGATAAACTTTAGTCATAACAAACTTGGGGTTGTCGCCGATCAACACAATGTTGATGTTGGACTTCCATTTGGAAAAGTTCTCTCCAGTGAGAAGTTCCTTGGAGAGAAGGGAGATATTGGGGTTTGACATAGAGCTACAATTATCAATAAGTAGAAATCAATGCGTTGTTTAACAAACATTTAATCACATAAACATTAAAAAATAGCTCAAACATATAAAATATGCATAGATATGTAAAATACTAAAAAACATATATCTACTATTTCTAAGGTATTTTAACTAGCCTTGAATACATGTGTTCCGATAGGCGAGAATCACAAATTCACTTAGTTAAATAGAGAAAATATCTCAATTAATACTAAAAATATTATTAATTACCTTCCTATTCGATAAAATTCACGAAATCCAATTATTTCGAACTTTATGAGCTAGATCCACGATTTCAATGATTATAGACTTAGTTCTCATAGTCACCATAGGGATGAGTCTATAAGGGTTTGATCTATAACTATCTATCCTAAGAAATTTACCTTGTTAAAAGTCCAAGGAACACCATCCATAGGGAGACGTAATCAAAGCGCCATAAGGCCCCACTAAACTCTAACATTGTTAAATAATTGGTGGAGATCGGATTTAGAAAAATTAAAGTTCATTATTTTAATTTACTATTTACCTTGTGAAGTTTACAAAACTAGTTTTTCATATTATTTAAAATAATTAATAAACAGTAGTATAAATTTCTTTTAATTTTAAAATACCCATAAATCCACTTGAAATATTTAGGATTACTGTGTTACTAATCAATTAATTTAGATTCAACTAGAATTAACCTAATACAATCAAGTACAACTTAGGTAAATGAGCCTTAACAATTTGGGCTTGCATGGAGGAAAGCTGGGTCCAGTCTGTTATTCCCACTACAAGGCCCTCTAGCTTCCATACATAACGCAAATGACGTGAATTTAAACCTTCATTTTATTGATCGTTATTCAATTGATTAGGTCAAATCTAGTAACGCAAAGCAAATGAGCCTTCACAAGTGGAACCACCCACTACAGATGAATTTAAACTTTACATGTTCAATTGGGCCCATATAAAACCTATCAAGATTATGACCCAATTTATTTGATCTTTTTCCCATTATCTAAAATAATGGGCCGTGACTATAAGCCCATCATCTAATCATAAGTTTACAAAATTGACAATAATAATGATGCAAGACATGTTAATTAATTAGATGGGTCTAGCATACAATCTATATGGCATGTTATAAATTTATGCATGTACATATTTATTACCAAAATAAATTAATAGCTAAAAAAATAATTAATCATTAAGTTTCATGAAATCAATTAATTAATTAATCACAATTAATTTTAATTCAATCAACCTTCAAAATATTAATCAAATAAAAATTAATTCAATTGTTACCATTTGAAAAAAATATCTTTATTCTCCTTTTAGAAAAAAATTATCAAAAAGATATTTTCTTACACAAAAAATATATAATTTATTAAGGAATCAAAGATATAATTCCAAAATAAATGATTTTTTTAATACCTCACATATATAAATATGTTAACATATATTTATATATTTAAAAAAAAATGCCAATAACACATTCCTTTTATTTAACTCGCGTATATAAGATATATATATATATATACAACTATGATATTCCAAAAAAATTGTCACAGCCACCATATATTTTTTTTCTACGTTATACACAATATAAATATATAACTTAAAAAAATAATTAAACATATACACATATATATACCATTAATGTGTAGGCTAAACAAATATTTTTATGCAATTTTCAAACTTTGAATTCATGTACAGAGTTTATGTGTATTATACAATAAAATAAAACATATGTAAACTATCATAAACATACAAAAATCATGAAAAATATTCTTTTAGCATCATACATACATAAAACTTAACACATGCAAACAATTATGCTGCCCTCCAATTAACCTATCTATCTTGTCAAAAAATCATATACATGTATATAATCATATAAATTAGCAACCATTGGCTTTGAAGCCAATTGTACGATCTCATATATATAAGTCTATATGCATGCTCCGTATAAATATATATTCAAAACAATATACATAGTAGAAAGCATAAAATCATACAAGCATGTGAATATTATTATAGAGATACGTAAATACAATAATAAAACCATTAGTGTACTTACAAGATGTGTAGCGGAACAATAACTACACCCTTTGAATTCCCTAACCTTTTGTCCTTGCTGAATTCTAGGTATTATAAGAAATCCAAACCACTTTGAAACAATACCACAATCTCCCAAGTCTTTCTCTAAAACAACCTAGTGTTTGTAAGGACAAGTCTCAATACATGAGAAGACAATTCTTAGAGAGAAAACTAAGAGAGGGTGGGCGGCTAGGTATAGAATATTAGGAGTGAATTTTTACCTTGTCAAATTCATCTAACCTAATGCATTCTATAATACAAGTACATATATATGCAATTAGCTGGGACATAAAATAGACTTTAGTTACCCATTTTATTTTAATTATTTAATAATTATAATTAATTAAATACTTGTCAAAATTAACCAATTATAATTTTGACATTTATTTAATTCATTCTATTAATATTAATACAAATTTATCAATATTAACAAAATTGTCCCAATTGGCTATAATACTCTATTTTAGAGACTTTGCAATAAAAACCTCAAATTTTCTTCAATTTCTTTTCTCACAAAATATCAATAATTTAACATTATTTACTTTCATTAACTGAGTCAATATGATATTTTTATAATTGATAATTAAAATAATTATTCAAGACCGCTAGGTTCATTTTTATAAGAGATGACATGGGGATCATGGATCCATGAACTCAAGCTCCAATGATGTAACGTCCTGGATAGCCAAGACCGCTACACTGTGTACTTGTAAAGTGCAAGACTTACTAATCAAGTCATTAATTTAAAAATGTGTCATTAGTTTAAGTGTTCTAGGGTTAAAAAAAAAAATTTGGTCTCAAAAGATACATTTTATAAATTAATAAACAATTTACAGAAGGGATCCCCAAAAGATCCATTGTTATAACCATAATAATCATTCAATCCTCTATAGATGTTCTACTAACGAGACATGTGAAAATTATCGTTTTAACCATCATTGGTATATTATCCTTAACTCCCATAAAGTTCCTTATAAATGATATTTCCGTAAATTTAATTATAAAAATGAGTACTCTATCATTTAACACTTGAACCAAGCTATAAGGAAATCATCGTTTAACTTCTTAAACAGAAGCTATAGATTTCATCTCTATGATAAATACTCCCACTCAATTATACTACCCAATCTCCAATATGTAAGAATGAGCTAGTCTGTAGGGTAAGATGGTAACAAATAAATCAAAAGACTTGAATAATACAATTAGCAGAATATTAATCACTCAGATTGAATTGACATATGGTCAACGGTGTGATATGATTAGATTAGATAATAATAATACTTACGTATCTTTTCAATAATCAATATCGGTCAGTCCAATGTAACAAAATACATCTGATCTTATCTACTTGGTCAATATCCTGGATATGACATCACACCAGATGTGTAAGTAGATCTTATCATAGACTACCTAATCAGTAAAAATTCAGTGCACTGATTTAATCTTAGGACAAAATATTTTTGAACATATAATTATAATTATAATTCACTGTGACCGAGCACTATAATTGTAACAATACATATGTTCAAGATTTTATAAAAATTTGTATTAATAATAATTAATCATATATTCATTCAACATGCACCTAACCTTGTCCATTATAATCCTAATATTTTGGTATTAGAGCCAGGTTGGTGTAATCGGCTGGAAGTTTGAAGTTCTTGGTTTAAAGAAGACAAGTTCTTGGTGTCAAAAAGTGGGTTCTACTAGAAGAAATTTTCGTTGAAGACTTCCTGGCCAGAAGCTCCTTCAATCATGCCATCCTTTAAATTTGAAGTAGAAAAATTTGATGGCAAGAACGATTTCAATCTATGGCGACAAAAAATGATGGTGTCAGGAATTGTGTCCTTAAAGCAATTGTAGTTCACAATGGTTTTAATGAAATAAATGAATGAATTGGATTATTGCATATATCTAGCTTATGTACTAAATTATTGTTAATAATATTAAGTAAATATTATAAAATTCCCAACTTCGTATATGTGGTATCAATCTCATATTGGTATGAGAGGATCGAGATTGAGATAAGTGACTTAAATAGTTTGCAGTAAAATAAAGTTATGGAATCTTTAGATTAATTACGACTGGTATGATCCACTAGTATTATGAATACATGTGACCTAGATTCAGGTTACTAGTGTAGTAGGTTACTTGAGTGGAGGTACTTTGCATCCTGACAGTATGTAGAACCGGACCAGATGAGATTTAATAATACCTATTTGAATACCGTTTCATAGTATTACAAAACACATCAATTGGTTATCATATATAAACTGATCTTAATCCTAAAGTTACTATGAGCTCGTATATATGTCATTTGATCATTTGATTCACGCGTTACGATTTGTCAGAATGATCAAGCTAAGAACTATTGTTTTGGGGACTAAAAAAAAATGGCTGGGGACATAGCTTAATAGATATGGTATACATTTTTATAGATTGAATGATGGTTCCCTATTGGGTTGGATTTTGGAACTGAAAAGGTTATTGACATCAAATTCATAATCAGATTATGAATTAACCTTCACTAGAAAAGTCAATGGTGCACTAGAAATCAAGATATAATTAAAAGGGTAAAACGGTAATTTTATTCCCACTTAATTATGAATCATCAATAGATGATTAATTTGTATGTAATGATTATATCAATTGACATTTTATTGTTACAATAAAGTACTCAGTAAACATGTGTCTTTAATTCTCAAGAGTGTAGTCTCATATTTATAGTGGAGTAATCATGAGATTAATAAATATGATTATTGAATCAAAGAGTTTTGGTTAATAATTTTTTATTTATTGAAGCTTGGAATTATTGGTCGATAGGTCCCTGGGACAGCTCTATCAACATTATTCAAGGTAAGAATTGATACAAGGGTTAAACTGTGAATGGGCTATTTGAGAGAATATTTATTTTTTGGGATAAATATGCAATTATGTGATAATTGAAGCTGCAAAATTTATTATTGCATTAGTGAAATTTTCAAAATTGTATAGAAATAAAAGAAATTGATTTTAATCAATTATTTTATTTAAGTGTGAAATGATAAATATGGATAGTCAAAATTTGTTTTGATTATTATATTTATTTAATTAATAATAAGATGATAATGGAAATTCAAATTTTGAATTTTGAATTTTGAAGTTTAAGTTGTTATTTTTTCGTTAAAAAGATGATACCTTATTTGCATTTCTATTTATTAATTAATTAAAATAAAAATGCATGAAAAATCAAAATTTCATTTTTCCGGGAAGTGCTACACGCATAGGGCTTCTTAGACTGCCCTATGCGTGTACCCGTACTAATGGTGGTTATTGGTTTTTTATTTTATTCAATTATTTAATAAAATATTTTGAAAATAGTTTTAAAATGGAATGTAAGACTTTGTCTTTAATCGTTTTTATTTTATTATTATTAAAGATGATCAATTTTATTATTATTATTATGTCTATATAGTCTATATGATAGAAAATAGAAGATAATTTTTTTTACAGTATAGAAAAACTGATCATCCTTTTCACACAAAAAGAAAAATATTTTCTCTCTAGCCTATAATCAAGAGTCTCATGTGTTGAGACTACTTTTGATTCACAAATATTGATTCTTATTCTCTATGTGTCCACCCACATCTTGAGGTGTAGAGAACGTCTTGGAAGATCTAGGTGTGAGTACTCTAACAAGGATAGGAAGATCGAAATATATGAAAAGATTCAAGGATTCTTATAGGCTACAAGAGGTAAATTATTTCATATTATTTTTACATATACATCTTATATTGATTAACATATTGCATATTAAAGGATCCTCATATAAAGTTGTTTCTATGAAATTTTTTTGTTGTATACAATACTATTGTTGACCGCGTTTTTGGCCAACGACGTGAGAACGTCAAAAACGATAAAGCCTTTAAGATAAATTAATGACACAGACGATTTTATAGTGGTTCAGCCCCAATGTAATGGTAATAGCCTAATCCACTTAGAGTTATGATTATATATCTACACTCAAGATCAGATGAACCTAAGTCAACTGAGTTTCTTCAGTGTAGATTCTCATAATACAAGAATTCTCTCAAATACAAGTACTCTCTCTCTTTAGAAAATTCAGATCAAAAGTTCAAAATTCCAAAAGTCCCTTTCTGATGCCATAAGCCTTGTATTTATAGGCTTAGGATCGCACAATATTCAAAATGTAACAGTACACCATATTTGTGGGATAAATGAGAGATTCCCACGTATGCCAAGACCGATTCTTGTTGAAGCCGTTTCTGGGAATCTTGACGTAGTCCTGCTCTATCTAGTTGATCCATATCACCTTCAGCCTGGTCGGCCACACCTTTACTAGGTAGTCATGCACTTGACTGGGCAGACATGCACTTAACTGGGCAGACATGCACTTAGCTGGGCAGACATGCACTTAGCTTGTCGGACATGGTCATGACCGATCGGCCAAGTTCATGCCTGGTCGGAAAAAGTCATGCCTGGGCAGACAAGGTCATGTCTGGGCAGACAAGGTCATTCCTGGGCAGACAAACACGTGACTGGTCGGACAAGGTCATGCCTGGTCGATCATGATACTTCTCAAGCCAGTCAAAATTCTTCGATGGCCTACTGGGCTACTCCTAAGCCAGGTCACCCAACCATTCCTTACCACTTGTCATTTCTATTGCCACATCATCATTTTCAAATTTTGGGGATAACATTTGCCCCCAAGTTTATTATATGATATCTCACATAATAAACTTTTTTCTCCACAGCTGACGGCACTATATAAAAAAAATAACTGTTCATCTTCCCGCCATGCAGCAGACCACAACTCCACAGACCACCATCACTGCAAATAACTGCTCATAATCGTGGGGAGAAAAAATATCCCAGGAATTCCAAGGGTCCAAAAATAAGTGGTAACTCCCAATTTTTTCCTTTGAATAAGCCCCCATACTTACACATTCCCACACACACAAGAAAATTAGATTTCAAAAACCCTTCATCTTCTTTTTTCTCCCTTGGCCGAAACCTCTTGGTTTTCTCTTCTTCCTTTGGTGGCCGAAACTCATCTCTCCTTCCCTTGGCCAAAAGTTCATAAGCTTTCAAGGAGGAGCTTCTCATCTCTTCAAGCATTCTCCACGGTCTCTTCAATATTGGGTAAGTCTTCTCTCCCATGCCCTCATGTTCTTGTAAAAAAATTTTCAAAATCTCCATGAAAACACATATAGTGGTCAAAACTTCTTGGGCATTTTTTCTTGAATTTTGTCTATGAATCTTGGAGATATAATGTGTGCGGTGGCTGTTTCGATGTTGTTTAGACTATGGGTAACCCAATATTATCTTCAATTTCATAGGAATTTAAAGAAAAATAGGTCATTTTAACCTAAATCATGAACATGGGTTTTAGGGATTTTGATGGCATATGTGGTTTCAAGAACATTGAAAAACCTTTCAATTTCCCATTTTGATATTGTATTTGTGTGTTTTACATGAGAAAACATGTTTGTGTTAGGGATTTTAGGCTCTTGCTTTTTTTTTCGGAATGGGTTTGTAGTGAGATTTGGGGTCATTCGGCCATTGTTGCGTTTTTTTCCTTTATAAAAATGTGGTCAGATCGGACCATGGTTGAGCTCCTCGGTCCCAAGTGTGTCCGATTGGACCCTTGGCTTTGGGTTCGGACCGGGCCATTTGAACCCCTCGGGCCTTAGGCTAACTCCTCGGACATGTTGCCTCTCCCCGGACAAGTGTGTCCGACCAGATACTTGCTTTGGGGCTCCTCGGAGATGCTCGGCTCAGACGCACACGGGCATGCACCATGGCTAAGCACAGTCCGCTCGGACCATGCCTTTTGTCACTCCTCGGACGCGCCTCGACCCCCCGGGTGTCTCGGCACCAACAGCCCATCATATGCGCATGCCAGCTCCTCGAACGCCACATTCTGCTCGGACATGGGCCTGGCTGCTCGGACACAGCCCCTTAGGCACGCACACACGGACACTTCTTAGGCACTTTAGGTACTTTTAGGCACAAATTTTTTTTTCCCATGCATGCTATATTTTTACTAATTAGATAAATTTTTCTAAGTAGAAAAATAAATTTTGTCCTTGTTGAATTTTATCTGTATGGTTACTCACCTCCCCAATTTTTAATTTTTGTAGATTAATCGCTTTGACTATAGGGGAGGTGACAACCACACAGACTCCGATACATCTATCCCGTAGTCAATCGAGACCCCTCAAAGCAGAAATTCCTCATCAAAGTCTTCCACCAGTGGCACTCCTGAGGATCGCCTCCGCCGCTTCAAGTAGATCCTTCCCTGTTCAGCTTTGTACTTCCTCCACGAAGAATAGTTTCTTCAACAAGCTGCACAGTCAACCATGAGGGTGAAGAAGTCCAATAGACTCCCCCAGGACCAAGATCCACAAGTTGCCCGCAGAGCGGTGCAAAAGGTGGTGGAACGCAGTGAGGCCCACATTGCAGCTTCTTCGAGACCACCTCTTCAGGTGTCAAAATCAAGCAAGAATCGGAGATGAATCACCCAGTAGTTTGCCATCGAGGTCCAGCACTTGGCCGTCCAAAAACCACGGAAGGAAGGAGAAGAAACACCTTCCTGGTTCACTGCCCAGCCTACAAAACTCAATCCCGGGATGTTCGACAAACACATCCAAACCTTGGGTTTGAGTGGGGTGAACGTGATATGTCCGCGCCCTCACTAGAGAGCCAACAGGCCCGGCGAACCATACTGTTCCTGGTCTAGGCACCATATATACGCAGGAGCAACAATCCCGCTACACCCTTTTTTCCAGTCTGTAGCAGATTACTTCAACGTCTCCCCTTTCCAGATTGCTCCGAATGGGATTCAGGCGTTGTCTATGCTGTACATTCTCTACTATCTGCAAGGCTGGGATGAGCCTACTCCTCATGAGGTACATTACTTGTTCGACTTCAGGACTAACCCAAGCCATAAGAACACGGGTTTTTTCCACCTCTTTCACAGGCAAAAGGGGGATGAATACCTTTGTGGTATTGCACACAAGTTGAACCCCGGGAAATACTACATAGAGTATTTCCTCACATCAGAAATCAAAGCCAACAACTTGGCTTTTACACATGCGGGTCCATTCAAGCAACCCTTGCCCACTCAAGAGATGTTCAAGCGAGCAAAGGAGTTGGCTAACATGTGTATTGAGGAGAAGGACGTGAAAAATTTAGTTACCATGGACAACCTTCAGATGGTGGGCCTACTTCCATGTAACCACTGAGGAGAATAATGTGAACGATCAGTCCAATGCCGGGATTGAGGTGGTGACTGACCAGTTTTCTCCTGGGCCATCTCCTCACTCCCATAGACCAGGCAATCTCGTCATTAGGGAGCCTCAGCCTGAGTATCAACACAGTCCTGCTATTCCCGCCCAGTCCGGGAAGGGAAAGGCCATCCAGCCTGAGATGGACCTCAGCTTATCATCCGATGACGAGGATGACTTCCTCGATCAGATCCTCAACTTAGGTCTAGTAGACATATAAATATGTTTGATAACTTGGTGATGTGATTAATAGAACTGTAGTAGTAATATACTTATCCACATATTGCTTTATATATATATATATTTTTTTTTAACGAATCTTGTGTTTTCCTCTTTTGCAGATCCAGAGATGTTCAGGCACTACAACGCTCCTTCTGCCTCGAAGAGAAAGTCTGGAGAAGGAAGTGGCTCCACTCCCCCGAGCAAGGTTCCGAGGGCAGTGTCACCCAGCCAAGGGAGACAACCTGAGGGGTTAATTACAATTCCGCAGTTGACCCCTTCCTCGCTTCCTCCTTCAGCGAGCCTTACCCCCCCTCGTCCATCCGGCCTGAGTGAGGCACTACGCACTGCTAGTACCATTGGGAGGGGGGCAATTGATCAGACCCTCCATGATGCTTCAACGATTCAAGGCTTTGAATCCTTCCCTCGACTCAGTGTTGATGTCGTCTTACAGAGAGGGATTGCTCAGTTGGCGAATGTAAGTGCTCTACCACAAGATAGTTTGTTACTTATGTTCACACTTTGTAGTAACCTTTTGTTTTTCATGCAGACGCTCATGACCATCTGTCATGCCCAGCACCGATTAGTCGACTACAAGGAGTTGATCAAGGTCTTAAATGATCAACTCGTGGAGGCTCAAGCGAAATTGGATGCTCTTCAATCCAAGCTGGAGCGGTCAGAGAAGATTGTGGCTGAGCAAGAGGAGTCTCTTAAGGGGTTGGCTGATGGGAATGACTAACTAACCCAAACCAACAAGTCACTGACTGATCGGCTAGACAGACTGACTCGTGAGAACGAGGGGTTAGCTCGCAAGAACGAGGGACTAATTCACGAGAATGAGGAGCTGAAGCAGGAGAAGGAAGCTGATCTGACTCGCTACGAGGAGATCTGCTTCAACTGTTTTTATCAAGTGCGGAAGCTAAACAAGCCTCTTAACCTCGACTTTCTCACCGAGGAGATTAAGGCAGAGGAGCTCGCTAAATGTGAGGCCAAGGCTGCTGAGGAAGTTGCTAATCCTATCGGCACTATATCTGCTTCCCCTACACTATCATTTCGACCGGAAGGAGCAGTTGATGTCGAGGAGGGGGTTGATCAACCTACTAGAGCCGACCAGTGATCCCTCATCCTACCAGAGAAGCTTCTACCCGACCAGACAAGTTGTTGTCCTACCAGCCTTCTGTCATACTTTGTTTTGTTTTTTGTTATATACTCTTGCTCGTATGATCGAGCTGTTTGGCATTTGCACTTTACTTTTCTTTTTTAGCTAACTTGAAACATTTAAGTTTTTTTACACTTAAAACATTACAAGTTTATTGTGAATAGTAAAGTCTCTGTATGCCCTTTATTTTCACATGAGTACTTAGTTTTCTAACTTAGAAATTCTAAACATTTCATAAGTCCATACTAAATATACTTTCTCACGCTCTTATTGCTCTAACATTTTATGAGCATAACGTTTATTATCACACGAATATCTGCTTCTAACTTAAAATTTTAAAAATTTCAAGTTACTTAAGCTTTGTCAAACAAGTCAGCTTAATGGCCTTTTTGGACTTCAAAAATTTACAACTCAGCCTAAAACAGATATCTTTGCTCGTGCTCTTATTGCCTGTGTTGAAGTGCACGCTAGTATACCCTATGTGCCCCCCAAGTGATTGAGTGTTGAAAAATCCTTGATCACTTGCTACTTGACCGAATTTGTCCGAGCAGTTACTACTCGTGAAACACATAGAATATACAAACATATTTCAGCAGTTAACCACTACAAAAACATGCATCTATTTAAACGTTGATCATTTATCTGATGGATACCGACCAGTTGAACACTGCCCAGTATATATGTATATTAATTTTTAGAAGACCTATTTTGTTTAAATTGTAATGACAGTTGAACACTGCCAACCAAGAATAATCAACACATATGCAAAATTTGTAGCAAGAATAAATAAATGACAGAACGTGTCTAATAACGAGTCTTAAACAATACAAAATTAAATAACAAGTTAAGCACTTGTTATTTATCGAATTTGTCCGAGCAGTTACTACTCGTGAAACACATAGAATATACAAACATATTTCAACAGTTAACTACTACAAAAACATGCAACTATTTAAACGTTGGTCATTTATCTGATGGATACCGACCAGTTGAACACTGCCCGGTATATATGTATATTTATTTTTAAAAGACTTGTTTTATTTAAATTGTAATGATAGTTGAACACTGCCAAGCAAGAATAATCAACACATATGCAAAATTTGTAGCAAGATTCGACCACGCTGCGCATGATCTCTTTTATTACTCGTAATAAATAAATGAAAAAACGTGTCTAATAACGAGTCTCAAATAATACAAACTTAAATAACAAGTTAAGCACTTGATACAAAGCTACTACTCTGTAAGCATTATTTATTAATAATATTTCCTCAAGTGCTCGCCATTCCAGTAGTTCCTGATCAGCTCTCCATTTTACCGAGCAAGCTTATAGGTGCCGGGTGGCAAGACTTGCTCAATTTGATACGGTCCTTCCCAGTTTGGTCCTAGTACGCCAGCTGCCGGGTCTCTGACGAACACCTTTTTGAGGACCAAATCTCTGACCTGGAACTTTCGATCTCAGACTTTGGAATTGAAGTAGCGTGCCACTTTTTGCTGATGAGCAGCAACTCTCAGGCTTGCCTTCTCTCGTCTCTCTTGAGGAAATCCAAAGATTTTGCTAGCAATTGATGATTCTCCTCCTGGTTGTACATGGTCCTTCGATGAGATGGTGGGTCTACTTCAACAGGTAACATGGCTTCATACCCATATGCCAAGGAAAATGGGGTATGGCCAGTTGCTGTCCGGGCAGTAGTCCTGTATGACCAAAGGACTTCTGGCAATTCTTCCGCCCAAGCACCCTTAGCTCGCTCCAGACGCTTTTTTAGAGTGTCCTTCAGAGTTTTGTTTACGGCTTCAACCTGCCCATTGGCTTGTGGATGGGCTACCGAGGAGAAACTTTTTGTGATGCCATGCCGAGTGCAAAAATCAGTAAATATGTTACTATCAAATTGGGTGCCGTTGTCAGACACTATCTTCTTGGGCAGACCATAGCGACATATTATATTCTTAACCACAAAGTCCAACACTTTCTTTGAGGTGATCGTGGCTAGTGGTTCGGCCTCAGTCCACTTAGTGAAATAATCTACTGCAACCACTGCAAACTTCACTCCTCCTTTCCCTTTGGGAAATTTCCCGATCAGATCAATGCCCCACACTGCAAAAGGCCATGGGCTCTGCATTTGCTTTAAGACATTTGGAGGCGCCCTGGGCACTTTAGAAAATCTCTGGCACTTATCACACTTCTTCACATACTCCATATAATCCTCGTTCATTGTAGGCCAGAAAAATCCTTGCCGCAAAATCTTTTTAGATAGACTCTGCCCCCCAGCATGATCTCCACAAAACCCTTCATGCACTTCAGCTAATAAACTTTTTGACTGGTCGGGTGTTATGCACCTGAGTAAAGGCAAAGAGTACCCTTTTCTATACAACACTCCATCCATCATAGTGTACCTAGCAGCTTGCCTCATAATCTTCCTTGCTTCATTTCGATCATCTGGGAGGGTTCCTTGCTCAAGTTAAGCAATGATGGGTGTCATCCAAGTGTCAACTATTGTGATAGGCATGGCTTCTTGTTCATTACTGCTTGGCTCCGCCAGGTATTCCACCGGTACTATGTTCAGAGTTTCGGCATCTTTTGCACTAGCTAGCTTTGCTAGAGCATCTGCATTAGAGTTTTGCTCCCGTGGTACCAACTTGATGGTGTACTCCTCGAATTGTGCTAGTAGATCCTTGGTCTTATTTAAGTATGCCACCATGCATAGGCCCCTATCCTGATATTCCCCCAAGACTTGGTAGACCACCAATTGGGAATTGCTGTTCACTTCCACCGACCGGGCACGCACATCTCTAGCCAGGCGCAAGCCTGCTAGGAGGGCTTCATACTCCGCCTCATTATTAGAAGCATTGAATCCGAACCTCAGTGCACAATGAATTCGGTGCTTCTCTGGTGTGACCAATATAATCCCAGCTCCTGAATGATGATCATTCGATGACCCATCAACAAAAAGTTGCCAAGTAGGAAGTTCATATTTATGCTCAATGACACGCTCTTGCTGGTCGGGAACATCAGCGATCCTGGTACATTCAGATCTCAGTTGGTACTTGATTTCGAATTGGCCTAACTCAACTGCCCATTTAAGTAGCCGACCAGACGATTCCGGCTTCTGTAAGACTTGGCGTAGAGGCTGGTCAGTAAGGACTATAATGGGGTGTGCCTGGAAGTACGGCCGCAATTTTCGTGATGCAAGTACCGAGCAATAAGCCAACTTCTCGATCATGGGATACCGGGATTCTGCTCCTATCAACCGTTTGCTGACATAATATACCTAGTGTTGCACTCTATCCTCTTCTCGTACTACGGCAGCACTAACAGCGTGCTCCGTGACTGCTAGGTACATAAAGAGGTCTTCTCCATCAACGAGCTTCGAAAGAACAGGAGGTTAGGCCAAATGTTCCTTTATGGCTTGGAAAACTTGCTCACATTCTACTTTCCACTCAAACTTCTTGCTTCCTCTAAGCAGGTTAAAAAACGGGACACACTTGTCCGTTGATTTGGAGACGAACCTGCTTAGAGCTGCAATCCGCCCAGTCAAGCTTTGCACATCCTTAATTCTGGCCGGAGACTTCATTTCTATGAGAGCCTTTATCTTTTATGGGTTTGCCTTTATTCCTCGGGAGTTCACAATAAACCCAAGAAATTTTCCAGAACCCACTCCAAATGAGCACTTGAGGGGGTTTAACTTCATGCTGCACTTTCTCAGTATTGCAAAGCACTCCTCAAAGTCTCGCACATTCCCTTCAGCTTCCTTTGATTTTACCAGCATATCATCTACGTACACCTCCAAGCTCTTGCCGATTAAGTCACGGAACATTCCATTCACCAAACGCTGGTAGGTAGCTCCCGCATTCTTCAGTCCGAAGGGCATGACCCTGTAGCAGTATAGCCCTATATCTGTTCAGAAGCTGGTATGCTCTTCATCAGGAGGATGCATTCTGATCTGGTTGTACCCCGAATATGCATCCTTGAAGGACAATGTTTCATGACCAGAGGTTGCATCTACCACCTGGTCTATTCTTGTTAAAGAAAAGCAATCCTTTGGGCATGCTTTGTTCAGGTCAGTAAAGTCCACATCAGTCCTCCATTTTCCATTGGGTTTGGGCACCAACACTGGGTTTGAAACCCAAGCAGGGTAATATGCTTCCCTTATAAACCCATTCTCCTTTAGCCACTCTACCTCCTCCTTAAGAGCCTTTGCTCGATCCTTGTCAAGCAATCTCCTTTTCTGCTGCACCGCTAGATAGCTTTCATCCACGTTGAGCACGTGGCTGATCACAGTTGGTGAGATACCCACCATATCCATGTGAGACCAGGCGAAGACATCTTGATTCCTTCGCAAGAATTCTATCAGCTGTGCTCTCACCGCTGCTTTCAACTTTTTTCCAATTTTGACCCCTCTGGTCGGGTCATCCTCATCTATCAGGACCTCCTCTAACTCCTCGGACGGTCCCACATCACTTTCATAATCCCCAAAGCGAGGATCAAAGTCCCTTCCCTCGCTTTGGGCAACGCCCTATTTGGTGCTCTCTTGGCCAAACTCCTCTAACATCTCTTCCCGATCGGTTACAACTGCAAAACTCAGGTCGACATCCATCTCGTCCACCTCCTCTCTCTTAGCACATACAATCATGTTGCTCTCCTTGGCCCCCTTCCTTGCTTTAGCTACTGAGGCATTATAGCACTCCCTAGCCTCCCTCTGGTCTCCTTGGACGCAGCCTATGCCCGCACTGGTCGGGAACTTCATGGAAAGGTGCCAGATTGAAACCGCCGCATGTAAGTTTGTGAGCAGTGGTCAACCAATAACCACATTGTAGGCGGACGGGCAGTCAACAATCAAAAACTCGGTCATTACTGTCTCATGTTTGGGAGCCTCCCCCGTCGTAACTGGCAACTTCATAGTTCCAGCTGGTGACAATCCTTCTCTAGTGAACCCATAAATGACTTGAGAGCACGGCTTCAAGTCATGGATAGATAGATTCATACTCTCAAAGGATGACTTATAAATAATGTTCATAGAACTCCCTGTATCAACAAGACATCTCTTCACCTTCATATTGGAAATTTGGACTGTCACAACAAGAGGGTCATTGTGAGGATACCTCACGTGTCGAGCATCTTCTTCAGTGAAAGTGAGGGACTCACTTTCGTATCTTGGGTTCTTTGGTGATCGCTCCTTCACTGTCATAACTTCGGAGGTTGATGCTGCATCCAACTCATGACGAAGGGTGCGAGCATACCTCTCCCTCGCCTTATTGCTATCTCCAGCAAGATGTGGACCTCCACATATGGTATCTAGTGTGAAGTCCACAGGTTCAGGTTGCAAAGGTGGGGATTGTTGCCGCTTAAACCCAGGATTGTTGTTACTTCCCTCTCCTTGGGTCTTCTCTGCTCGATACTTCTTCAGCTTCCCCGACCGGAGGAGAAACTCTATCTCATCTTTGAGATGATTGCACTCATTCATGTCGTGACCATAGTCTCCGTGGAAGCGACAGAACTTGTTCATATCTCTTTTACTCATCTCCTTCTTGATAGGTGGGGGTTTCCAGTAGGGGACCTCTTGGTGACTGGCCAAATAGATCTCTGCTCGGCTCGTCGAAAGAGTGGTGTAGTTGGTGAACCGGGGTTCATACTTAGTTGGCTTGTCATTTGGTCCCGACTTAGCCTTCTTCTCATTGTGGCGGTCAGACCCATTATTCCCACGTTTCTTACCACCATTTTGATCATTTCCACCATTCTTGGGAGGATCAGTCGATCCACTCGGGTTGTTCAGGCCCTTCTCTCCCTTCTCAATCGCATCATCCAACTTCATGTATTTGTTCGCCCAGTCCAAAATTTGTTGTAATGCTGAAATTGGATTGCGATGAATGCTGTCCCACAAAGGACTCCGATAGATAATTCCAGAAGAAATTGCCACCATCTTCCCCTCATCTCCAACTGCAGTCGCTCGGTTAGCTTCTTTCATGAACCTTTGTATGTAGTTCTTGAGATACTCATCTTTTCCTTGCTTAATATATGCCAAGTGATTGGCATAAACAGGAGGGGTCCGAGCAGCACTAAACTGCCTGAAAAAATCCTTTCTAAAAATTTCCCAAGAAGTGATGGAGTTAGGCTTAAACTTCCAATACCACTCCTGGGCAGTGTCGGACAATGTGGTGGGGAAGACTCTGCAGGGATAGTCATCACTCACCCCGAGCAGCTCCATCTGATCTTCGAACTTCCCAACATGCCTTATCGGGTCTGCCTTTTCTGTATAAACTGGCAGTACCGGTGCTTTGTATTTCGCTGGTGGTTGAGCTGCTCTAATTCGAGCACAGAAAGGGCTGCCACTCCTGTGGTCTACTGGATCAATCGCAGATGGTCGTTTTGACAGACTCTGAACTGCTGCTGTCAAAGCATCAAGTTGGGCCTGGATGGCTGGGGCCACTGCTAGGGACTCATTTTCGGGACCGCCTGGTCGGGCACTCCTATTCGGCAAACCATCATCGAGTATTTCTACTCGACTGGTAGGTTGGATTGGCTCTTGCCCTTCGACCGGGACGGTCCTTCTTCTATCAGCAATGACGTCTCTTAGATCCTTCTGAGTAGTGTGCTTTCCCAATCGATCGAATACTGTACTCCGAGTCTTCTCGGAAGGTTTGCTGAGTGGAACATGCCCCTTGCCACTGCGCTGGTTGGGATGTAGTGGTGGCCTTCCTGTCTGAGCTGGGCGATCTTTTCCTCCTCGATGGTTGTCATTATTCTTCTCCTTCGACTGGTCAGTGTGATGACTGTCAGCTTCATCACGCCCATGCCCATCTTTGAAGTGGGAAGTTTCTTTACCTCGAGGAGCTCTATTGTGCTCCTGCTCAGGAGGTGTTTTCTTGCTACCTGACTTACGACTTCCTGACCTGGAAGTCTCTGATCGGTGGCTCCTTGAGGGGGTTTTGGAGTTCCCCCTTTGAGTTGAGGCAGTGCCCGACCGAACTCCATCTTCCTCACGACCAGGTGGGTGACTACAACCCTTGCTTGGTCCGCGAGAGTGGGGTCTATTAGTGTTCTTACGACCAGCTTCTGTGGTCCTTGCTCCTGAGGTGGCTGCCACTCCAGGTACAGCTTGGGCATTGGCCCGGGTCAGCTGTGTCGCTGCCTCCAGAGCGAGTGTAGCCTCGTGATTTCGTCTACGGCCTCCTCCTGCTGTCGCCGGATCTCTTCACTCCTGGCATCCATTTCCCACCTTTGCTGCGCAAATGCGACATTCTGCCTAGCCATTTCTTCAGCGAACGCCTCCTGTCTGGCATTGAACTGTGCCATATCCTCCTGGAAGGCGCTCATGGCTTCCTGGAGCTCTTCAACCTCTGGGGTTACATCCTCGAGCATGACTCTAGGCTCAGTTTCACGATCTTGAAGGCTAGGACGTTCTGATCTGGCAGGCTCTTTAAAGGAGCCTGTCTTCTTGGAGGCTGCATTGGTGTTCTTAGGCACCATAATATCTCAGGGATCATTTGTCTTTCTCTTCAGGCTCTCAATGAAAGCACCAAAATGTTGACCGCGTTTTTGGCCAACGACGTGAGAACGTCAAAAACGATAAAGCCTTTAAGAGAAAATAAACGATACAGACGATTTTATAGTGGTTCAGCCCCAATGTAATGGTAATAGCCTAATCCACTTAGAGTTATGATTATATATCTACACTCAAGATCAGATGAACCTGAGTCAACTGAGTTTCTTCAATGTAGATTCTCAGAATACAAGAATTCTCTCAAATACAAGTACTCTCTCTCTATCAAATTCAGATCAAACGTTCAAAATTCCAAAAGTCCCTTTCTGATGCCATAAGCCTTGTATTTATAGGCTTAGGATTGCACAGATGATATCCCCCATAAACGAGATATTTTATTATTCACATTTTATTTAAATTACAACAATATTCAAAATGTAACAGTACACCATATTCGTGGGATAAATGAGAGATTCCTGCGTATGCCAAGACCGATTCTTGTTGAAGCCGTTTATGGGAATCTTGACGTAGTCCTACTCTATCTAGTTGATCCATATCACCTTCAGTCTGGTCGGCCACACCTTTACTGGGCAGTCATGCACTTGACTAGGCAGTCATGCACTTGACTGGGCAGTCATGCACTTGACTGGGCAGACATGCACTTAACTGGGAAGACATGCACTTAGCTGGGCAGACATGCACTTAGCTGGTCGGACATGGTCATGACCGATCGACCAAGTTCATGCCTGGTCGGACAAAGTCATGCCTGGGCAGACAAGGTCATGTCTGGGCAGACAAGGTCATTCCTGGGCAGACAAACACGTGACTGGTCGGACAAGGTCATGCCTGGTCGGTCATGACACTTCTGAAGCCAGTCAAAATTCTTCGATGGCCTACTGGGCTACTCCTAAGCCAGGTCACCCAACCATTCCTTGCCACTTGTCATTTCTATTGCCACATCATCATTTTCAAATTTTGGGGATAACAACTATCATTACCGCAATTTTTGTTGCGCACTAGGAACTGTTCCTAATAGATGGCACATTTGGGAAATCTCAGGTTGGATGATAATCTTGAAGGTGATTCTAAGATGGGGGATTCAATTAAGAACAAGGCTGAGATTCCCAAGAAGGTAGGAAACACAATCATTATGAGTTTAAGCGATTCAGTTCTAAGAAAGGTAATAAAAAAAACTTCATCTTGTGAAATGTGGAATAAGTTAGAACAATTGTATATGAAAAGGCTTTACCAAATAAGATTTATTTGAAACAAACTTTTTATGGTTTCAAGATGGATGAGAATAAAACCATTGATGAAAATATAGATGAATTCACTAAGTTAGTTTCAGATATGGAAAATCTGTAAGTTAAAAATAGATGAGGAAGACTAAGCTATTTTTCTTTTGAATTCTCTCCCTTGATAATATGACCAACTCAAGGACACTATTAAGTACAACCAGGACACTTTGATTATAGAGGAAGTGACAGCAGTTGCTTACTCCAAAGAACTAGATTTGAAGGCTAATGGCAAGCAATCCAAACAAAATGGAGAATGTTTGAGTAAAGGAATGTCTAGGTCACAATCAAGAAATGGTGCTCAAGGATCAAAGGTTTGTTTGATTTCTAATAAGGAGGGTCATTACAAGAAGCAATGTCCACAGTGGAGGTCTAACAAGGATCAAAAGATAGGAAAAGGGACTTTTGGAATCACAACAGTTGTCTCAGATGAGTTTGGTACAGTCGATGTTTGGATAGTCGTTTCAGATGTTTTAACAGTCAGTAATGCAGATTCAAAGGATGAGTGGATCTTAGATTCTGGGTGAACTTTCCATATGACACCTAGAAGGCAATGGTTTATTGACTACAAAACAGTTCAAGGAATCAAGGTACTCATGAGCAACAATCAGGCTTGTAATGTTGTTGGTGAAGGGAGAATAAAGCTAAAGCTGTGGGATGGTACAGTCAGGATTTTGACTGGGGTTAGGCATATTCTAGGGTTGAAAAGGAATCTGATTTCTCTAGGGCAACTAGATAAATCAGGTTGTTCTTACAAAGTTCAAGGTGGAGTTTTGAGAGTGGTAAAAGGTTCTATGGTGGTGTTGAAAGGAGTTCTTAAACACGGGTTGTATGTTCTACAAGGTTTGGCCATTTTGTGAGAATTTGGTGTCTCGGTTCAAAGAGATGATCAAATTGGGTTATGGCACAAAAGGCTAGGACATATGAGTGTTAAGGGTCTGCTAGAACTCGCAAAGAAAGGTCTTTTGGATAAGAAGAAAATTTTAGATTTGGAATTTTGTGAGAGTTGTGTGTTGGGAAAATCACACTGACTCAAGTTTGCTACTACAGTTCACAAAACTAAGGGAAGTCTGGACTACATCCATTCAGATCTATAGGGTTCACCACAGGTACCATTCTCACTCTCTAAGTCTCAATATTTTATTTCTTTTATTGATGATTATTCTAGGAAAGTTTGATTGTATTTTCTTAAAACTAAAGATGAGGGTTTTGAAACATTTAAAACATGTAAAGCTTTAGTAGAAAATCAAACTGGTAAAAGAATAAAGAGACTTAGGACAGATAATGGTTTAGAGTTTTGTAATAAAGAATTCGACTCTTTTTGTGCTGAAAATGGAATAACTCGACATCGTTCATGTCCTAAAATGCCACAACAAAATGACATGGCTGAGCGTATGAATAGGACTATAATGGACAAGGTTAGGTGCATGTTAAATGATTCGGGGATGCCAAAAATTTTTTGGGCTGAAGCAACAACTACACCTTGTTATTTAATAAATAGATCACCATCTACAACCATTAATTTCAAAGTTCCTAAAGAACTGTGGTCGGGTTCACCTCCAAGATATGATCATTTATAGATATTTGGTTGTTTAGCATATGTGCATGTAATTCAAGGTAAACTCAATCCTAGAGCCAAGAAAGGTTATTTTTTAGGCTATCCTAGTGGGGTTAAGGGTTATAGAATTTGGCTAGCTCACGAAAAAAAAGTGCATTATTAGTAGAGATGTAAATATTTCATGAAAATGCATATTAAAAGACTAACTTGTAGGTACAAGTTAAACAAGCCACTGAATAAACCGAGGCTCTAAACAAGTATTAGGTTGAGTTATAAAATTAAAATCCAAGCATGGATGCTAATCCAAGTGGAACAAGTGATCAAGTTGAAAGTGAACAAGATGGTGAAGAAGAAGAAGTTGAAAAAGAAGCTGAAGAAGAAATCACGAGTCCTGAATTTTTTTTTGAAGATTATGTCTTATCAAGAGAAAGAGCGAGAAGGCAGGTTCATATTCCTATAAGAAATGCTCAAGCAGATCTAATAGCATTTACTCTAAATGTAGCTGATATTTTGGAAATGGGAGAGCCAACATCATTTCAAGAAGCCAAAAATAGATCGGATTGGCCGAAGTGGAAACAAGCAATGCAAGAAGAAATTAACACTTTGGCTAAGAATAAGACTTGGGTGTTAGTTCCTAAGCAAAAGAGACAAAGAGTGATTTGTTCTAAGTGGGTATTTAAGAAAAAGGTTGGGATACCTAATGAAGAAAAAACAAGGTATAAGGCAAGGTTTGTGGCGAAGGGATTTTCTCAAATTGAAGGGATAGATTTTCATGAAGTTTTTTCTTCGGTGGTCAAACATACTTCTATAAGGTTGATCTTGGCCATTTCAGCTATTCAAAATCTAGAGTTAGAGCAATTAGATTTCAAGACGACCTTTCTACATGGTAATTTGGAGGAAATGATCTCAATGACACAACTAGAAGGTTTTGAGCATAAAGGTGATGAGGAAAAATTTTATCTTTTGCAAAATATTTATATGGTTTGAAGTAATCTCCAAGACAATGGTTTAGGTAATTTGATGAGTTTATGGCAAGGAAAGGTTTCACTCACAGTAAGTATGACAAATGAGTTTATTTTACAAAACTCATTGATGGTTCATTCATTTATCTCCTAATATATGTGTATGGCATGCTTATTTCATGTAAGGATAAGCAAGAGGTTCGAAAGCTTAAGGATATTTTAAATACTGAGTTTGATATGAAAGACCTAGATTTTGGGTATGGAGATCTTTAGAGATAGAGACAAGGGTATTCTTACGGTTTCACAAGTGGGATACATTGAGAAGTTAGTTCAAGTATTCGGGCAAAAACAAGCAAGGCTTATAAACACTCCAATAGGTGCTCATTTCAAGTTAAGAGCTGTGAAGGATGAAGAAGAAGAAGTGACAATAGCTGAAATGAAGGATGTCTCATATTCAAATGCAGTGATTAGTATGATGTATGCTATGATAAGCACTAGACCATTTTAGCCTATGGTATTGAGAAAATAAGTAGGTTCATTGGCAAACAATACTACTACAAAAAAAGGTCATTTGTGACAGTTCCTAACTGGCACAATTGATTTTTTGCGTCAGTTTTGAAACTGATGCAGAATCCCATGACACAAACAAGTCTGACATTTGTGTCAGTGCCCAACTATCACAAACATGGTAGTGCCCAACTGACGCAAACACTAGCGTTTGAGTCAGTTGGGAACTGCCACAAATGCCACGTTTGTGACAGTTGAGCATTGACGCAAACTCTATATTAAAAAAATAAAAAAAAGCTATGAGCCCTGACCCCATGTACCAAGCCCACAGCCATCATATGCGACCCCAACCCCCATGTACCCAGTCCCTAGCTAGCCACCTTCTCAACACCCATGACCCCAGCCACCCCCCAAAGACCCCCACAACCCCAGCCACCCCTATGAACCCTAAGAACCCAGTCAGAAAAAATAAATAAAGAGGAGGGTTTTTAGGATCTGATTTTTCAAAAAATAATCTTCAAAATAAAAAATATATACAAAAAATAAAATAAAAAATATGTATAAGTTTCATAAACATATCATCAATTTAACCTTAAAATTAAAAAAATAAAAATAAAAAACTCACCAAAATGGGTCAAGAAAGTCAGAGGCGCCGCTGGTTGTTGGGAGAAAACCTAAGTTTTCGAATTTTGGAGAATGATGGGCTTGGGGACGATGGATGGGATTTATTATTGGGCGGACCATTTGCATCAGTGCAAAACTGACAGTAACAGCTTGTTTGCGTCAGTGGGGCAGTGACGCAAATGGTTAAGCAAAACGCGTGTTTTGCTTAACCGTTTGCGTTAGTGCCCAACTGACGCAAACACGTCGTTACCATCAGTTTCCCACTAACACAAACAGTGATGTTAATGGCGTCAGTTGGTGACTGACGCAAACTTCGCCATCTAACAGTGTCAGTGTTACCACTAACGCAATGCCCCTGTATTTGTGGCAGTGCTCAACTGCCACAAATGCTGATTCTCGGTCAACGGCATCAGTCAAGTACATTGACTGATGCATTTGACTGACACAAAAGGGGTTTTGCTGTAGTGCCAAGTCCATAACATTGGAAGGCTGAAAAATGGTTGTTGAGGTATTTAAAAATCTCATCACAACTAAAGCTAAAGTTTTGCAGAGATGAAACAACAAGTACAAGGGTTGTAAGCTATTGTGATTCAGATTTTGCAGGTGATTTGGCAAGAGAAGGTCCATTCCAGGTTATGTTTTAACATTGAGAGGAAATACCATCAATTGGAAGTCAAGTTTGCACCATGTGGTGGCTTTGTCAAGCACAAAAGCGGAATACATTGCCTTAACTGAAGCTGTAAAGGAAGGAATTTGGCTCAAAGGGTTGGCTAGTGAACTCGAAATTGATCAAGGTAAAACTGTTGTATTTTGTGACTCCCAGAGTGCTATTCATTTTTCTAAGAATAGTATGTTTCATGAGAGGAAAAAACATGTGGATGTCAGACTTCATTTTATAAGTGATATCATCTCCAAGAAGTTGATTGAAGTGGAGAAGATTGATACTGAAATAAACCCAGCATATATATTTACTAAAGTTGTTCTAGTAAGGAAGTTCCAAGAGGCTTTGGACTTGCTAAAACTTAAACCAGATTAGTCAGATTCACTGTTAAATAGAGGCAAAGGTGGAGATTTGTAGAGTTCCAGAATGTTTACTTAGCTAGATAGTAGTAGTTGTAGTATTTTAGATTTCGTGGATTTTGGTTCAAACCGGGACTTAGTTAGAAACTTCTAGCAATAGTTATGGATTTTATAAGTATAACCTATAGTTTAAGAATTTAATTATAACATAAGGTTTGATTAATATTGCTGGTTATAAATATGATATTTATTATAACCTAAGGTTTAGATGGAGCCAATAAGAATATGACACTTGTCATAAGCATGATTATTTTAATGATAAAATAAAGAAATATAAGACTTAGTCTTCACCAAAAACTGTTAGGGTCGTAGTTTGACTAAGTAAAAGTAGTTATCCAACCTTAATTATGCTGAAAAAGTACAATTACATGTTATAAATAATCACATATGTCGATATATCGCAGCATAGAAGCCGATATATCGCCTGGCGAAGAATACGGAAAAACACATTGACGTTGCACAATCGTACGAATAGAGACTCAGGACTAGGAGGCAGCCGATATATAGCCTATATTAGATATTTTTTTGTTTTAATTTAAAAAAATATATAACTTTGACTCCTTAGACCTACCTCTGATAGTTTTGACTGAGTCTTCAACCTCTGATTGACGAGTATTCAAATATCTTCAATTAAGTTCATTATTTTTATTCAGGCCAAAAAGAAGATTTTTATTCCTAGAACTCTATAAATAGGACTTAGGACCTAGCCCTTTCACTTACTCTTCAGCTGTGATCAGACTCCAAGGTTCTAGTGAGACCATAATAGTGATAAACACTTGGGTTGGGAAAAAGATTTGCTATTCTTAAGCTTTATAAAACACTTTGGGAAGTGAGACTAGTGCAATTCGGTATTGGGGATAGACCAATCCATCAGGTCAATAAAGGTACCCTTATTCTTAAGTTCAATCTTGTATGATTCCTTAGTTTCTTTAGTTTTCATTCAGGTTCTAACTTTTTTTATGGTTTTGTAGTTAGGTTTTTAAGTTCTTTGAACTTAAGGTGTCTTTTCGGTAAGTTTTCTCTTGGTGGTTTAGTTCTATTCTTTTCATCTCTTTCTTTAAAGAAATACTCACTATTCTTATTATTGGTTTAGGAGTGTTCCAAGTCCCGCATTTGTTCTCATATCCCGCATTTGTTTTGGTAAGGAAAATAGGATAGATTTTGTATGTTGTATGATATGTTATGCTTATATGTTATGTTTATGTATAATATGTTATGATAAGATTATGTTTTAATATGTTATGTTATGATTTACCCTACCTTAAATATTAGACAGGGGACCTACATGGGTTATCATACACTACATGTGATCTAACCTACCTCAAATATTAGATAGGGGACGTAGATGGTTTATCACATGTCATAATGGCCATTAATAGTATAGTCCTATATGGTATACGTTTTATAGTCATATGTTTATAGTATATGTTATGATATGTTTATAGTATATATTTATGATATAATTTTATGTATATGATTTATGTTGTTAGTAGTTTTTCCTTGCTGGACATTAGGCTCACTCCTTTTCTTTTAGTGTGATACAGGAAAATAGATGCAAAGGCGGAAGGATTCTTGGAAGCTTGGTGTGTGTATGGAGGTGAATGGAATGGGTGGGCTGCGTGTCGATTCGAGGACAACATTTTTTTTAGTATCTTTAAATTACGTTTTTTTTATATTTTTCCGCATTTAGCTTTTAAAACAATTTTATTTAAAGTTATGTTTTATTTTAAAACAATGAGCTCAGTTATGTATTACAATATTATTTATGTATTACAATAAAGTTATGAATTTTCTCATGTATGTTCTCTTCAAAGTTGTAGTTATGTCTAGAAGGTTTAATGACCTAAGTCTCATAGATAGTTGGGTCGTTACAGTTGGTATCAGAGCAACAGTCCATTTACATGAAATTCTCCTTGATACACACGCTCAAGCTCCGAATCTAACCGCCAATGTAAGTATTTATGTTTTAGTTATTATGTTTATGTGTTATAGCTAACGTTTTAGTCTTATGTTTTTAGTTAAGATATGGATGGAGCTTTATCATATAACGTGTGGATGCTCGAAATTCAACCATTATAAAAAGGCCAAAAGCACGAGATAGGCTCCCATAAGCGCCTCGTGGGTACACCCGATTTCCTACGGGCATATCGCACAAACTGTTTAAGGGCCCTGTCTCGCACCCCTGCACGCCACGGCCTAGCGTACCCCCGCATCGCGGCCTCGCGTGTCCGCGTGCCCCTCGGCCTCTCGTGCCCCGCGCCATGGCCTCGCGTGCGTGCACCCCACGGCCTCGCGCCCGTGCGCCCACGACCTCGCGCCTGTGCGCCTGTGCGCCCACGGCCTCGCACCCGTGCGCCCTCGGCCTCGCGCCCCTGTGCGGCACAGCCTCGCGCCACGACCCTTCAATACATAAAGTGTCTCACTCCCTATACGTCGATGTGGTCTCTATTACGAAGGCCTATCGAGGCCCCAACAGTTGGAGGTAAAAGCCCAAGTATGATTCAAATGGAACATACTTGTACAATCTAGTACTAGGTACGGCCTTTAAGACCCTGTATGTCGAGTACGGACACCCGTACCAGTAGGATAGTGGGTGTGCTAGGAGAAGAGTTAGGGCTTGTGTGTCTATGGCCAGGTGTCAGAGTTGATACCACCACCACCTGCGCCACTATGTCTGTCACCACTCCTCTGACATACGTACGGATCAAGTAATGGAGACATCCTCATGGTACCTGGCCATGTACTGGAACCAACACCACTACCCCTGAGACCACTCTCCTGACAGAGTACTTGTGTACCACCTGGTCCCCTGGACCACCATGTATCCCAGGCCATTAGAGCCTACTATAAAATGAACCCCACTTCCACTTGGAAGAGGGTTGGAAAATTTACTGTAGCAAGTGCACCATAGTGAATGAAAATTGATTTCACCATTGTTCTTCTGCAGTTGTTCTTGAATTGATACTTAAATTTCTAAGGCTTTTCTATTGATAATCTTTATTTTGCAATTCTTTCCAACTTAACTTAGTTGACGAGTTATGACCATCAACATAACGATATCCGAGCCATTAAAGCCTTAAAGAGGATTAGAGAACCAAGAAATACAATAGGTGTATTGGAGAGAATCACTCGGAGAATTCTTTTATTCCATAATCAAGTAGTTCATCTCCAAACAACTAAGCAAATAATGATGAAAGCTACAGAGCAATATATTTTAGTAATTAGGCTTTTTAGAGATTTTTTTTTTGTAATTGCTGCTTTGGAAGAAATATGGGAGACAATTAGATGTTGAAGATGAAATACCACCAGCTATGAGATATTATTTTCTCATAATTTGGTTTACATCTAAGATGGAACTCCAATTCACACAAGAACAAAAGAATAGAATCTTTACGAATCTTCCAATAGGAATTTTTGAGGCTCACGAAAATGATGATTATGAAGAGATAGATGATGACATGTTAAATGAAGGATCTGATGTAGAAGATCCCAATTTTTAGAATAGATTAGTTTATTTATTTATTTTATTTATTATTTTACCTTTATGATTGTACTTAGTGAAAATTGTTTTTCCAAATTAATATCATTGTTATTTTAATGACATGTATGAGTTTGATTTTATTTTTGCAATCATAATAAATAATAAATTTAATAAATAATGACTAAGTTTGGTGAGGGTGGATACAAATCAATGAACCAGGTTCTCTATATTGAGTGATAGGGGGCCATAGTAGTGGGAACAATTTTACTAATCCCAGCCCTCCCTCAGTATGGTTAACTTTGGAACAACGATGAGTTTCAAGCCTGAGAATTAAGTCATATAGGATAATTAGAAACACACTTTGAAAATAATAAAGATAGCTTATTTTTCTAAGTTTAGAAACACACCGTAATTATAAAGAAGGCTTATATAATTCTTTTCATAAGAAGTCATAATTAATAGGCCCGAGTTATGTTTGCTTAGATTAATTTTTTTCCTTAGAGCCTATTAAGGAAAGTTCTAACATGTTTTTCTCAACTGTTAGAACTCTGCTGAAGATGTCGCTTAGAAGATCTGCTCACACCAATGGAAATGTCCCCAACGCCGCTTCTGACAGCAATGAAGCCCTTCCAGTTCGCAGAAGGGGAAGGCGTGCAAATGCCAACCGGAATACACTGCCGCCGCTGGTTGACAACACTGTGGAAGTTGCCAGACTACGACGACAAGTTGAGTAATCACTACAACAATGACAACCGACTCAGCCACAACCACAGCCTCAGCCGCAACTGCAGCCTCAGAAAACGGCTCAAGCACCCCATCAAGTAGGTCCTTATGGGGGATGGCCAATGGCAAACTATGCTCCATACCCAGCTCAGTACATGGAGCCAATCTACGAGCAGTTTCGTAAGCAGCACCCTCCTAACTTTGAAGGGACAAGAAACCCCTTCGAGGCAGAAGAATGGCTCAGAAATGTAGAGCCGATCCTAGTGCACATAAATCTCGGCAACGCGGATCGTATATCCTGCTTGTCATCTCTGCTTAAGAAGGACACTAGAATATGGTGGGACTTAGTTCAGCAGACTCACGATGTCGCCACCATGACATTGACCAGATTTGTGGAGCTGTTCCAAAAAGTATAACAACTCGGCAGTCATTGCCATAAGGGTCGAGGAGTTCACTAGTCTGAAGCAGGGAAACTTGACGGTAGCAGAGAATGCTCGGCAGTTTGATTGATTAGCCAAGTTTGTGCTAGAGTTGGTTCCAACTGATTTTCTGAGGGTTACCAAGTTCATTAGAGAACTTAGACCAAAGATCGAGTTAGGGGTTAAGCTAGGAAACCCTGGAACTCCTACGATGTCGTTTCTCTAGATACGGCTATAGAAGTGGAAAGGCTTCAGGCGAATGTTAGTAAGGAGGAAGCCAGTAAGTCTGAGCCTAAGCAGTAGAGCCAAAATCAGAATGGTCAGAACAACCACAACAACATCCATCAATCCAGCAACAATAATGGTCAGAAGAGAAGGCATTCTGACAATAAGCAATCCGACAACGATAAAAGAGCACGAACAAACAATGGAGGCAATAATTCATGTTATGTAGAATACCCACAATGCTTAAGTGCCAAAAGAAACATCCTAGTGAGTGTTGTGCAAACACCAAGGGATGCTACTACTATGGTCAGCAAGGTCACCAGAAGAGGGAATGTTCCCAGCTCAAGCCAGAAGAGAAAAAGGACAACAAGATGGTTCTTGCTAGAGTCTTTGCCTTAACCCAGGGAGAAGCTGACGCTAGAAATAAAGTAGTTACAGGTTAGTTTCTATTCTCCATAATATATGTTATGTATTATTTGATTCGGTAACCACTCATTCGTATATCTCGTTAGGAATGATAGAGAAATTAGACAAACCTTGTGAAAAATTTAGAACAAGGTTTGTAACAGAATTACCTTCGGGTGAAGTAGTCCTATCATCACGGATAGTACGAGGCATACCAATCAAGTTAGAGGACGTAGAACTAGAAGGAGACCTGATAGAACTAGAGATTAAAGACTTCGATGTGATACTAGGAATGGACTGGCTAGCAAGGCATGGCGCAACCATCGATTGCAAACGTAAGCAAGTGATGTTCGAGACTCCTAACGGCCAGAGGCTATGTTTTATGGGAAAGTTTTCAGGTCTATGCACACCACTTATTTCGTCACTTAAAGCTTAGAAGATGATAGAAAAAGGATGTCAAGCATTCTTAGCTAGTGTTACGGATGTGGTAAAGGAAATACCACTAAAGGTGGGAGATGTGCACATTGTAAAGGAATTTCCAGAGGTATTTCCTGACGACTTGCCAGGATTGCCTTTGACTTGGGAAATTGACTTCACAATCGAACTAATACCAGGCACCAAGCCTATCTCCAAGGCACCATATCGGATGGCACCTACCGAACTCATGGAGTTAAAGACGCAGCTACAAGAACTCCTAGACTTGGGTTTCATTAGACCGAGCCATTTGCCATGGGGAGCACCAGTTTTGTTTGTAAAGATGAAGGACGGTAGTATGCGAATGTGCATAGATTACCGCGAGCTGAATAAGGTGACGATTAAGAATAAGTACCCGCCACCCAAGATTGACGACTTGTTTGATCAATTCCAAGCAGCGACCATGTTCTCAAAGATTGATCTACGGTCCGGGTATCATCAGCTCAAGGTACGGGAAGATGACATTCCTAAGATAGCTTTTAGAACTCGTTATGGGCATTATGAGTTTCTAGTTATGTTTTTCGATCTTACCAATGCTTCAGCCGCGTTTATGGATTTAATGATTAGGGTCTTTAAGGACTACTTGGATAAATTCTTCGTAGTATTCATTGACGATATCTTGGTGTACTCAAAGGATAAAGTCGAGCATGAGAAACATTTAAGGTTGATCTTGCTGCGACTAAAGGAGCATCAGCTTTACGCCAAGTTTAAGAAATGCGAATTTTGGCATTCACAAGTAGCATTTCGGAATTGCGGTAGACCCATCTAAAGTAGAGGCTGTGAAGGATTGGCCAAGACCAAATAATGCGTCTGAAGTACGAGGTTTTCTGGGATTAGCAGGTTATTATCGGAGGTTCGTAGAAGGTTTTTCTAAGATAGCCACTCCGCTCACCAACCTGACTCGGAAGCAGCAGAGGTTCAATTGGAATGATAGGTGTGAAGAGAGCTTCCAGTTGCTTAAGGATAAACTATGCTCAACACCAGTACTTTGTGTACCGACACCAATGACAAGTTCTTAGTCTACTGTGATGCGTCGTAGTAAGGATTGGGTTGTGTGCTGATGCAAAATGACAAGGTGATAGCTTACGCCTCAAGGAAATTGAAGGAGTACGAGCAACACTATCCAACTCACGATATAGAGTTGGCAGCGGTGGTCTTTGCATTGAAAATCTTGCGCCACTATCTTTATGGAGAATGGTGTAAGATTTATACGGACCATAAAAGCTTGAAGTATTTCTTCACTCAGAAGGAGCTCAACATGAGGCAGCGCAGGTGGTTAGAACTAGTAAAAGATTAGGACTGCGAAATTTTATACCACCCAGGAAAAGCAAACGTAGTTGCTGATGCGCTAAGTAGGAAGAATTATGGAAGTCTAGTAGCGTTAGCTGGAATAGAAAAGCCGCTACAGCAGGAGCTGATCAATGCTGGAATAGAAGTAGTCATTGGTAAACTGGCAAACTTGTCCATTCAATTAAGTCTGTTAGAAGATATACGGAATGGGAAAGTGCATGATGACACGTTAGTAACACATATGGATGCAGTTAGAAAAAGGAAGGCCACAGATTTCTCAATATCAAGTTAGGGGTTATTAAGATATAAGGATCGGGTATGCGTACTGAATGATCAAGGGATTAAGATGAATATTTTAGAGGAAGCACACAACACACCATACTCAGTTCACCCAGGGTCTACCAAGATGACACACGACATCAAGGCAATATATTGGTGGCCAGGAATGAAGAAGGATGTAGCAGAATTCATGTCTAAATGCTTAGTATGCCAGCAAGTGAAAGTAGAACATCAGCGGCCTGCAGGTTTATTACAACCACTCATCATTCCATAATGGAAATGGGACGATATAACTATGGATTTTGAGATGGGTTTGCCTTTAACGAATAAGCAGCACGACTCAGCTTGGGTAGTAATAGATAGATTAACCAAATCAGCTCATTTCCTGCCTGTCAAGACTTCATACACAGCTGAACAATACACATATATTTATGTTCAAGAGTTAGTAAGACTGCATGGAATCCCCAAGACAATAGTGTCTGATAGATCAAGATTTTTGAGAAGCTTGCAGCAAGCTATGGGTACCAAGTTAAGTCTTAGTACAACATTTCATCCTCAAACAGTCGGTCAGTCCGAGCGTACCGTACAGATTTTAGAAGACATGTTGCGCGCTTATGTACTTGATTTCTGAGGATCATAGAGTAAGTATTTGCCACTGATAGAATTCTCCTACAATAATAGCTACCAGTCAATAATCGGGATGGCATCTTATGAGTTTCTTTATGGAAGGAGGTGTCGATCGTCGCTACAGTGGGATGAGGTAGGAAAAAGGCAACTACTTGGACCCAAAGCTGTTAGAGAAGCTCAGGATGCAGTAGCGCTGATTAGACAACGTATGCTCGCTGCTCAGAGTCGTCAGAAAAGTTATGTGGATGCCAAGCGACGTGATGTGGAATTCAAAGTCGGAGATCAAGTCTTCTTAAGAATATCTCCTATGAAAGGTGTGAAGCGGTACGGGAAAAAAGGCAAGCTTAGTCCCTGGTTTATAGGTCCTTTTGAGATATTGGACAAAGTGGAAGCAGTTGCATATAGATTAGCCCTACCGCCAACTTTAGCAGATAGTTACAATGTGTTCCACATCTCGATGATGTGTAGATATGTGTCAGACCCATCTCACGTCCTCAAGTTCGATACGATTGCACTCCAGAAAGACTTGAGTTACGAGGAACAGCCGGTTAACATCCTAGATAGTGGGATGATGGAATTACGATCTAAGATTATTCTGAAAGTCAAAGTCCTATGGAGAAATAGTTCTGAACGGGAGGCAATGTGGAAGTTGGAGGAGGACATGCAAGCTCGGTATCCGAAATTGTTTGGTAAGTAAGTTTGACTAAGTCAAAGTAATTATCCAACCTTAATTATGCTGAAAAAGTGCAATTACATGTTTAAAATAATCACGTATGCCGATATATCGCAGCATAGGAGCCGATATATCGCGTGACGAAGAATACGGTAAAATACGTTGACGTTGCACGATCGTACGAACAGAGACTCAGGACTAGGGGTAGCCGATATATCGCCACATAGGGGCGATATATTGCCTATATTAGATATTTTTTTATTTTTGTTTTAATTTTTTTTAAACATAACTTTGACTCCTTAGACCTACCTATGATAGTTTTCACCGAGTCTTCAGCCTCTGATTGACGAGTATTCAAATATCTTCAATTAAATTCATTATTTTTATTCAAGCCAAAAAGAAGATTTTTCACTTACTCTTCAGCTGTGATCAGACTCCAAGGTGCTAGTGAGACCATAAGAGTGATAAACACTTGGGATGGGAAAAAGTTTTGTTATTGTTAAGCTTTATAAAACACTTCGGGAAGTGAGATTAGTGCATTTTGGTATTAGGGATAGACCAATCCATAAGGTCAATAAAGGTACCCTTATTCTTAAGTTCAATCCTGTTTGATTCCTTAGTTTCTTTAGTTTTCATTCAGGTTCTAACTTTTGTTATGGTTTTGTGGTTAGGTTTTTAAGTTCTTTGAACTTAAGGTGTCTTCTCGGTAAGTTTTCTCTTGGTGGTTTAGTTCTATTCTTTTCATCTCTTTGTTTTAAGAAATACTCACTATTCTTATTATTGGTTTAGGAGTGTTCCAAGTCCCGCATTTGTTCTCATATCCCGCATTTGTTTTGGTAAGGAAAATAGGATAGATTTTGTATGTTGTATGATATGTTATGCTTATATGTTATGTTTATGTATAATATGTTATGATAAGATTATGTTTTAATATGTTATGTTATGATTTACCCTACCTCAAATATTAGACAGGGGACCTAGATGGGTTATCATACACTACATGTGATCTAACCTACCTCAAATATTAGATAGGGGACGTAGATGGTTTATCACATGTCATAATGGCCATTAATAGTATAGTCCTATATGGTATACATTTTATAGTCATATGTTTATAGTATATGTTATGATATGTTTATAGTATATATTTATGATATAATTTTATGTATATGATTTATGTTGTTAGTAGTTTTTCCTTGCTGGACATTAGGCTCACTCCTTTTCTTTTAGTGTGATGCAGGAAAATAGATGCAAAGGCGGAAGGATTCTTGGAAGCTTGGTGTGTGTATGGAGGTGAATGGAATGGGTGGGCTGCATGTCGATTCGAGGACAACGTTTTTTTTAGTCTCTTTAAATTACGTTTTTTTGTATTTTTCCGCATTTAGCTTTTAAAACAATTTTATTTAAAGTTCTGTTTTATTTTAAAACAAAGAGCTCATTTATGTATTACAATATTATTTATGTATTACAATAAAGTTATGAATTTTCTCATGTATGTTCTCTTCAAAGTTGTAGTTATGTCTAGTAGATTTAATGACCTAAGTCTCATAGATAGTTGGGTCGTTACAAGATTATTGAAGTTGCCTCGTTTTTATACAGTGGCCGCGACCAGGGTTGTTAGTGGTCGCGACTTGTGCCCATGTCTCAAAATGCGTTTTAGATGTCTCGACATTTCTGTGTTTTATATCAGAAAATCAGTTTTGACGGGATTTGCTTATGTGGCTGGTTGTCTTATTAGAGATATATTAACCCATTTTGTTCAGAACATTTTAGATCAAATCAGAGAGTGCATTTTGTAATTGAGAGAGATTTCTAGAGAGAGATTAGTTCTTGGGGAACTAATCTTTAGGGTTTGTAGGTTTGTAACTTTCTTCTAATTGTTTTTGATACACAATTGGGGTTTGAGAGTAGTTCTTTAGATCTCTGTACATTACATTGGTGGATGTAATCTCTTCTATTTTCATAGTGAATTTCATCTAGGGCTTGCATTGCCCTACCTTGTATGTAGGTAGCAAAATCATCATGCTTTTGTCTACTGAACCAAGTAAACTTGGTGCTGTGTGTTTATGCTTTTGTTCTAGTTTATTGTGTTCATTTTTCATCTATTGTCATTAGGTTTGATCCTAACATACATGTAAACAACACAATTTGATTGAACAAAATGATTTCTACTACTTTATTGATAATAAATAAATTACATAAAAGATGTGGTTTTATAAGGGCATAAAACCCAACATGATTTGCTTCCTCACTTCCTAAACATAAAAATACATCTTTATCAAAAAAAGAAAAAAAGTCACATATACATTAAATATATTTATATGTGTGTTATTTAACCAATTATTTTTATTACACACTTAAATTTTACATACTTTTTACACATTATGATATGTATATTCAATTTTTGTCATATATATTTTAAGTGGGGATCACATCACTTTTAACTGTGTGAATAAGATTAAATACACTTGATTGTGTAAGAATTGTGTACAAAATTTAAATGTAATCCAAATATTACTCTTTTATTATTATATTCTTTTATTCGAACGTAGATTATATAAACCATTCTTTGTCATTAGAGCAACTCCAATGGTGGCTACCCCATTAGTTGCTTAACATGTCCAAATCATCCCAAAATATAATTTTTTATTTTCTCTCTCATCCACATCATTTTTGGCAAATTTTTCCATAAAAATGCTCCAATGCTAAGCCACCCCAAAAGTTGTCAACTACGGTCCCACACATTATTATGTAATATATTATTTTGTAATTATAAATATTGTCACACTAAATTTTTTAAATTCGTATATTAATATAAATAAATATTACATGAAATTTAAATTAGACGAAATTTAAAGGAGCTTATAAAATGATATAATCATAATTAATCAATCTAACATAATTAAAAAATGATAATTAAAATGATTTCTAAATTTTGACCATATGTGCTCTACCAAGTCCGCCTGAAGATTGGGATGAATGTTTCTATCACGAATTTCAGGATTTCTTTGAAGCATTATCGGGAAGTCAAAAATAGGTCCATGCAATACTTCAACCATTGGGGTGTTGGCGGGGCCGTCATCATAATTAAAATCAAACAAACTCTCATATGCATCTCTTTCATCCTCGACAATAATGTTGTGCAATATGATGCATGCATACATAATATCTTTTAAGAACATTTCTTTGCCAAAAACGTGCTGGTCCTCGTACAATAAAAAAATGAGATTAAAGTACTCGGAATGCTCGCTCAAAGTACTCTGAATGCTTTCTCAACATCTTTGCGTACCGCTTCTTGGCATCGGACAAATAATTTTATTTTCTCTCCTTGAGGCAGTGGGATAGTTTTAACAAATGTACCCCACTCTGGATAGATACCATCTACTAGATAGTACCCCTTGTTGTATTGTGTGCCATTTATCGTAAACTCAGCTCTTGGAGCTTTCCCTTGTAAGATATAAGTGAATAATGGGGATTGATTTAACACGTTGAGATCATTATTGGATCCTGGAACACTAAAAAATGCATGCCATATCCAAAGATCTTGTGACGCAACTGCTTCAAGCATGATTGTTGGTTTGTCATGATCACCTCGTGTTAATTGGCCTTTCCATGCAACTGGGAAAATTTTCCATTCCCAGTGCATACAATCAATGCTTCCCAACATGCCTGGAAAACCACGCACCCCCCCCCCCCCCATTTGAAGTAAGCGACGAATGTCCCCAGCATTGGGCCATCTTAAATATTCAGTCCCAAAAATATCATTCACTCCCCAAACGAAATTGACTAGACATTCAATAGCGATGGTTTCACCAATTCGAATATACTCATCAACATAATCGGTAGACGCTCCATATGCCAGCATTCGCATAGCAGCGGTGCACTTCTATAATGGAGAAAGCCCCCTTCTACCGACTGTATCAAACCTCATATCGAAATACTTTGAATGATTTTCTAGAGCTTGCACTATGCGTAGGAATACGTGTCTACGCATTCTAAATCTTCTTCGAAATTGATATTCTATATACAGAGGTTCATCAGAAAATTAGTCATCGAACAAACGTTGGTGTCCTTCTACATGACCCATATCAATGTGAGCTCTCCTTCTTCCTTGTCTTGTTGAGCTACCCCCATCCATGAGTGCTTTGAAATATTGATCATCATTATCATCTACACTCTGCAATTATGATTTCCTCTACACTCATATTGTCATATGGATTCGGAGAATTTGGTGAATCCACTGTCGAACTTAGAGTATATGATATTTGGGAATGAAAGATGAATGAGAGACTAAAATGAAGGATTAAATAGAGAGTTGAGTAAAAGGAAGATTGAAATTTGGTATTTATAGACATGGTGACATATATATGTAGCCGTTAAAATATAGCCGTTAAAATGTAGCAATTAAAATATAGTCGTTAAAATGTAACCGTTAAAATAAAGGATAATTTATTTAAATAAAATACATAATAATTCGGTTGATAAAAATACATAGCAATTACAACTTCAGGATATTATTCTTAATATAAGTACACAAGTGTTCACGATCTCTCTTTTGTTCAAGAGTCATATGCGACGTGTCCATGATGAGATAATCCATGTATTTTTTCATCCTATTATCTTCTGCCTCTTTCTTCTTTATCGCCACCAACTTCTCCAATGCAGATGCTTTCCGTTCACTAATCTCTATAAATCTAGTATGTGTGTCTTTATTTTCCTTCTTTTTTCTCTTTGCTGCCTTTTGGCCAGTAGGGATCACTTCACATACTTCATCATCACTGATATCTGCATTGGAAGAAGAAGTAAATACCCCTGATTCTGCCACCTTTGTTCTCTTACCACCTTTTGGTTGCTACATTGTATTCTATTTCGCCTCATCCTTTAGCAATCTCCAACAATCCACAAGCAGAAATTTTGAGTTGCTATTTTCAAATTTGTACAATTGATGTGCATTCTCAAGAATTTGCTCATTAGACCAACCACTGTGATATGCTTGTTCTACTCATTTATAACACCCATTGACACACGCCATCTTTTGATTAATCTTATTCCAATGATCTTTGCATTACCTTCCAGTTCTTGCTTGCTCGCCTTTTTGGTTGGTGTTGTAGTATTCTGCGATCCAAGCCCTGAAATGTTTAGAAGTTTGGTCATTCCCCACAATGGCATCCTTAGATGTATTATGTCATCCACTTTTCAGAAGTATAGTGGCTTCCTTGCTCCATTTGACTTTACCTTTATGCCTTGATTCATCTTCATTGTGTATAACTAAATTTTCCAACCCTTGAACACCATGTTTAGGTTGGGTTTCAGAGATAGATGTCGATGATGTTTCATGATTCAAATGAATACTAGACTTTTCCATACATGGCCTGTAATTTCTTGAAACCATTTTGGGTTGGTGTAGGGAAGGCATATGAAAGGCATATGGTAGTGAATTTTTTGGTGTGAAGAATGGAGCTTGTTGGGGTGTCTCAAAAGAGCCAAAATTTTGGTAAGGGTAAGAGGACGTGGGAAAATTTTGAGAATTTGGAAAACTTTGGTTAAATTGAGAATATTGAAAATTTGGATTTTGAAGATTAGTAGAGGGAGTATTTTGAAAATTTTGATTGAAATGAGAATATTGAAAATTTGGATTTTGGGGATTGGTATGTGGAGAAAATGATGAATTTTGAAAAACTTGAGAATATTCAAAATTTAGATTTTGAGAGTTGGTATTTGGAGAATTTTGAGAATTTTGGGAATCTATTGGTAAGAAAATAAATTTTGTGATGTTGATAATTTGGAAGAAAAGTGTGCAATGGTGTGGAAATTAAATGAAATAAATGAATATTTATAAAAAAAATAATAATAAAAAAATTGTGTGACAAACAGTTATAAAAAAAACGATCTTCACAAAATGGTAAAAATTAAAGGTTACATTTATATAACATCACAATGGTGATGTGGGACTATAGAGATTTTTAAATTATTAATCAATTCTTTTGTTAAATAAAAAAATTAGAAAAAATCACAAATTATGAGAAAATAGATAAATCATATATAAATTATTCTAAAAAATCATATCGACTCATATATAAATATAAATAATATGTTAAATATTAATATAACTAAAAAAATATTTAGCAAGATTGAGTTAAATCAATCGCCAATATAAGAAAAAAAATACTAATATTTAGACATATTACAAATCAAAATAAATGAATGATACTTTATATATAACCTAAAAGTATAACATCACAATAAATTGTAACTATATTAATTTTTTAAATTGTTAATAATTATTTTTTGAAATAAAACAAAATCACAAATGATAAAATAGATAAATCATATATAAACCTCACCTCAAGTATGTAGATAGAGATTAGGTAAACTTAAATATTGTGGACGTTAGTATTTTCTTTTTCAAATACGTATAAGAGATTTCTAACGGATTATACATGGCTGAAATTAATTTTTAATGTTAATAATCAAAGTTTAATAATATTCTTTTATATTTTGTTTGAGATGTATTTTTCAACAATAAGAAGTCATTGGGTAGGGAAAGTTTAAAATTTTCAGATTGCTGGATAGCTAGGAGGGCAATTTTATTGTCTGAAAAACTATATTACCGTATTTGGTTATTTACGGGAATCTTGTCCCTAATTTATGGAAATATTAGTTTTATTTGTTTGGTAGTATAAGAATTTGTTAATTTGTAGAAATTTTATAAATCAAAAAATTATTATTAATTTTATTAAAATCATATAAAATATATAAATTGCTAAAATTAAAAAATTTCAAATTTTCTTGATAAATTAAAATTGTAATTATTATAACATTATAAATTATTTATTTTTATAAAAATATTATCTAATAAAAAATCTAATTTTATATTTGCTCATATAAGTTAATTACTGTCATAAGCAATGTTTATATCATCTAAATACTTTTCTAAATGTTAATATCAAATATCATCAAAATATCATATGACATCAAATTTAATTGTGTAATTGAAAAAAAATAATTTATTTCTACAGTAGGTGAAACTTTCATAATATTTATGGAAGAAATTAAACTAGGAGCCTGTAACGCCTTGGTTACTCCAAGACTATTACTGTGAACTTTGAACCGTGCTTAACTCGCTAATCGAGTCATTTGGTTATAAACATGCATCTAGGTATCATTAATAGGCTAAGGTGAAAAATCTCGATCAAAATAAAATGATATATTTTATTCAAAACATAAAACTGTACATGGGCCCATAAAAACATTTACAAGTTATTTACAATCCAAAATGGCAATTACAGTGTAAAAATGATAACCCGCCGACCTAAGCGACAAAAATAGGGTTATCCCCTAATTCTTGTGAGAAACCCCTAGGCCGTGGTGGTCAAGCGGCCGAATATGTGCACATCGCCACCTAAGCTCTCCACTCAAGGCTGGGTGAGCTTTTCTTTCCCTTTACCTGCACAACATAGCACCTGTGAGCCAAGGCTCAGCAAGAAAACTCATTACTGCATTTATACAGTATCACATGATGATTATGATAATCATACAGGGTTTATAGCCCTAAACAGATAAGAAATTATCACTTCAAGATTCTAGTAACCATGTTAGGGCTTATAGCCCTAATCAGATAATATTGAGATTCTAATAATCATGCTGGGGCGTATAGCCCTAATCAGATGGTATCGAGATTCTAATAATCATGCTGGGGCGTATAGCCCTAATCAGATGAGTAGCTGATGAGTAAGTCACTAACTTAAACTAGATGAGTGTCTATGGAGTCACAAACTTGAATCAGATGAGTGACTGACGAGTGAGTCACTAACTTGGGCTCCGCACCCTTAGCCATGTGACGATGCATTCACTTGGGCCTTCTGGTCCTAGCTCTAGTTAACTAGCCATTAGACTAGACAAGCGCTTGTGTGTTCATCGAACTTAAGGTCGGTCAAGCCCTTCATGCTTCTGACGATAATGCTTATGTCGATTAGATCTAATCTTTTCGGCTTGTGTTAAACACGCTAATACCGTTCTTGACTCATAAGCCAATACCATATGACCAGTGCTCAGTACTACTGTCGAACTTGACTAATAAGTCACAGCTTCACAATCAATACTGACACCATTGCCAATTCCTAACTCATAGGTCAGTGGCATTCACGGATAAGCAAGATTGCTAAGCATTTAATATGTAATCAAAGTCCACATGTAAAACACTCAACATGCCTCATTAATAACCATGCATGTCACATACTGGAGTGCAGTTTTCTTACCTCTTGTTCGAGCGAGAAATAATACAAGAACGACGCTTGAGAACGATCGATCCATTGATTCCTTAGCGATCACCTAGTCATAACCAAATATAACTCCCATCAAGGAAAATGAACAATAAAAGGTTCTTGACCTAAACCTCACTCCCGAGACCCCGAATCGTACCCAAATAGTTAGTAGATTCAATCTCGAGCCTTAGGAATTAAAAACCCAAGCCAAAAACCCTTAGAAGTGCCCAAAATAGGAACTAGGAAAAATAAGGTAGCTTTGTAGTGCTGCCCCCCAAGCACTGTAGCGCCCTCCCTTAGGCGCTGTAGCGCTAGAACCAAGCTGATCTGCCCGAGTTTTTCCTCCTTCGATTTATCCACTTTCAAACCTTCAAAACTTGATTCCAAACTCCATCCAAGCTTACAAAAGAACCCAAAAACCAAACATAAAAGTCCTAGGCATCATAACCCAATCAACCTTTGCCAAAAACTCCCATAAATTCTCACTATCCAAATCAAAATCCCAATTGAAAACCAAAAGGAAAATAGAGCAAGAACCAGAGTTTCAATGGTTAAAAACTTACCTCAAGCTCAGTATGGAACCCTCTTCAATGGTGGAACACAACCCTAGACCCTCAAGGCTTGATTCCCTAGCTTGATTCCTCAAATGGAGCTAAAAAATTCCAAAGAAAAAGAAGAAGAAAAACTGGTCGGGAGAAGAAGGAAACGTACTCTGTTTTTGCAAGTTTCTACAACTTTCTATGGCTGATATAATCCTTAGGTCTAAAGACAAAAATACCCCTAGGCTTAAGTAAAACCCTTAACAGCCACCAAGGACAAAATCGTCATTTCCCTCCTATCTCGTTAATTATAATTAATGCTCTCCAATTCCCGTTATTCCCAATAGTCCCAAATACCAATAAATCAAATCCCATTACCATTTAATTCCCGACAATGTTCTAATCATCAAATTACTCCGAGACTCACCCTGAGCCTCGAAATCAACCCCGTTATGACCAAACCGCTAACTTGCATTAAAAGATCGTCTCATGCCGAATGGCTTGAACAAATCCACATCATAATGTGGCATCAACAATAATTCACCAACATGCATGAAAATATACAAATATTCCCTCAACGGCCAAATTACCAAAATTCCCTTATAATGAAATGTGGACCCACATGCATGCATTTATCATCATATAATAATATAATTCACATAAACATGCATATAATCATTTAATGACATAATAAATCAATTATGGCCCTCCCGGCCTACTAATCCGACCATTAAACCTCATTAGGGATTTTGGGGCATTACAACTATCCCCTCCTTGAAGAAATTTCATCCTCAAAATTTACTTGAAAAGTTCGGGATACTGATTCTGCATATCTAACTCCAGCTCCCAGGTCGCTTCCTCGACCTTGCTATTCCTCCATAATACCTTAACCAAAGTATCGTCTTATTCCTGAGGACCTGCTCCTTTCTGTCAAGTATCTGGACTGGATGTTCCTGATAGGAGAGTTTTGCTTCAAGCTCCAGATCTTCTTAGCTCAAAACATGAGTCACATCAGATACATACCTTCGAAGAGCTGAAATGTGAAATATGTTATGCATGACTGACAATGCCGGTGGTAAGGTCAACCTGTAAGCCACCTGACCAATCCTCTCCAGGATCTCAAATGGACCTACAAATCTAGGGCTCAGCTTGCCCTTCTTCCCAAATCTTCTCACCCTTTCCATGCACGATACTCTAAGGAAGACATAGTCTCCCACTTGGAACTCCACGTTCCTGTGCTTGGGATTTGCATAACTTTTCTGTCTGCTCTGAGAAGCGAGCATCCGAGCTCTAATCTTCTCAATGGCCTCATTGGTCCTCTGAACTGCCTTAGGACCCAAATATCTCCTTTCTCCTGTCTCATCCCAATGAATGGGAGATCTGCATTTCCTACCATACTGCATCTCATAAGGAGCTACCCCAATGGTAGACTGATAACTATTGGTGTAGGAAAACTCTATCAGCAGTAGATACTTACTCTAGGACCCACCAAAGTCCAACACACATGCTCGCAGCATTTCTTCTAATATCTGGATCATCCTCTCAGATTGTCCATCTGTCTGAGGATGATAAGCAGTACTGAAATTCAATTGTGTTCCCATGGCCTTCTATAAACTCCCCCAGAACTTGGAAGTAAAAGTGGGGTCCCGATCTGACACGATCGACCTCGGTGCTCCATGGAGGCGCATGATCTCTTTCACATAGAGATCTGCGTACTGGTCAACTGTATAAGTAGTCCTCACTGGTAAGAAGTGAGTTGACTTGGTGTAACGATCCACTATAACCCATACTGAATCATGTTGACCAACAATTCTGGGTAACCCCACCACGAAATCCATCGTGATGTCTTCCCATTTCTACTATGGGATGCTTAGAGGCTGCAATAACCCTACTGACCTCTGATGCTTAGCCTTAACCAGTTGACATGTCAAGCTCTTAGCCACATACTCCACTGCATCCTTTTTCCTCCCAGGCCACCAATACAATGATCTCACATCGTGATACATCTTTGTGGTGCCTGGATGCAAAGAGTAAGGTGTAGTATGAGATTCATCAAGAATCTCCCATCTCATAGCAGTGTCTAACAGAACACATCTTTGATCTTTGTATCTTAACAAGCCCAAATCAGACACTGTATAATCTCTGGATACTCCAGCCAAAACATTCTCTCAAATCTTGATCAGTTGTGGATCACCCAACTGACCCTCCTTTATTCTCTCCAACAGTGTAGACTGTAGCGTAATATTGGCCAACTGGCCCACTAGCAACTCTATACCAGCTCTGGTCATATCTTCTGCTAACTTTCTGGCTATCAACCTCGCACTATAAAGCTGTCCCGGACCCTTCCGGATTAAAGCATCAGCTACCACATTGGCCTTTCCTAGGTGATACAAGATCTCAAAGTCATAATCTTTTACTAACTCCAGCCAATGCCTTTGTCTCATATTCAAGTCTTTCTTTGTGAAGAAGTACTTTAGGCTCTTGTGGTCAGTGTAAATCTCACACTTCTCCCCATAAAGGTAATGCCTCCATACCTTTAATTCAAAGACCACAGCCGCCAACTCTAAATCATGAGTGGGATATCTCTGTTCATATTCCTTCAGTTGACGTGAAGCATAAGTGATCACCTTTCCTGCCTACATCAGAACACAACCCAAACCTTGATTTGAGGCATCACAGTATATCACAAACTTCTCCTGATCTGTTGGAAGACTCAGAACCGGTGTTGTAATCAACCTCTGCTTCAGTTCCTGGAAGTTTTTCTTACACCTGTCTGACCACACTAACTTCTAATTCTTGCGTGTCAGTTCAGTCAATGAAGTAGCAATCTTTGAGAACCCTTCCACGAAACATCTGTAATAACCTTCCAATCCAAGGAAAATTCTAACCTCAGAAGTATTCTTTGGCCTTGGCCAATCTTTGACTGCCTCAATCTTGGCTGGATCTACCTTAATCCCTTCCTTACTAACAATGTGCCCCAGAAAAGATACCCGAGATAACTAGATTTCACATTTCACATTTCTTGAACTTTAAAAACAATCTGTGTTCCCTTAGTCTCTGTAGAACCAACCTCAGATGTTGCTAATGTTCTGACTCTGACTGAGAATAAACCAGAATATCATCGAAGAAGACGATCACAAATTGGTCCAGATAATCCTTGAATCTGTTCATCAAATCCATAAAAGCAGCTGGGGCATTAGTCAATCCAAAGGACATGACTAATAACTCATAATGCTCATATCTAGTGCAAAAAACAGTCTTTGGTATGTCTCCCTCCTTGACCCTCAACTGATGATAACCATATTGAAGGTCTATCTTTAAGAATACCCTTTTACCTTGCAACTGATCAAACAGATCATCTATCCTTGGCAGAGGATACTTGTTCTTAATTGTTAACTTATTCAGTTCTCTATAATCAATACACATTCTCAGAGAACCATCCTTCTTCTTCACAAACAGAACTCGTGCACCCCAATGTGAGAAACTAGGTTTAATAAAACCCAAATCCAACAGCTCTTCCAACTGTACTTTCAATTCTTTCAACTTAGCTAGGGCCATTCTGTAAGGTGCTCTAAACACTGGCTCCGTCCTTGGTGTCAATTCTATCACAAACTTAATCTCTTTGTGTGGTGGAAACCCTGGTAAATCTTCTGGAAACACATCCAGAAACTCACAGACTAGTCTGGTCTCTTCTGGTCTTACTGGCTTGAACTGGGTGGTATCCACCACACTAGCTAAGAATCATATGTAACTTCCTTGCAATAGGTCTCTAGCTCTCAAAACTGAAATCATAGGTATACGGGGTCCATGTACAGTACCAACAAACACAAAAGGATCCTCACCTTCAGGCTCAAAGGTGACCATCTTCCTTCTGCAATCTATGGTTGCCCCATACTTCACTAACTAATCCATACCCAGAATCATGTCAAAGTCAATCATAACTAACTCTATCAAATCCACTGATAACTCTCTGCCCTCCATTGTTACTGGCAAAGACTTGACCCATCTCCTGGATACTACTAACTCCCCGGTGGGTAATAAGGTCCCGAACCCCACATCATAATAATAACATGGTCTACACAGTCTATCTATAATTCTACTAGCAACAAAAGAATGTGTAGCACCATAATCAATCAAAACAGCATAAGGGGTTCCAACACTAAGAAGTTGACCTGTAACTACTGAGGGTGAAACCTCAGCTTCTGCTTGTGTCAATGCGAACACTCGAGTTGGGGCTGAGCTGTCCACCTTCCTAGATTCTTCCTTTCTTGCTTTAGGGAAAACTTTCTTGAAATGACCCACTGCTCCACATAAGAAGCAAGCTTTTTCCCTACACTCCCCCAAATGGCGCCTATTGCTCCTAGGGCACTGTAATGACCCAACTACTTCTAAGACCTTGGACCATTAAAACTACTAGACATAGCCACTATTTTTGAGAAAACATACATAAGAAATATTTATAAGTTTATTAAAACTCCAAAGTAAATATTGCAATACATAAATGAGCGGTATGGGATCCCGTTGTTTTAAAATAAAACATAACTTTAAATTAAATGAAGTTGTTTACAAAACTAAATGCAGAAATACATAAAAATGTAATTTTAAAGAGACTAAAAATAACGTCGTCCTCGAATGATCACGCAGTCCATCGAATCCCTTCATCCTTAATACACAAGCCAAGCTATCAGGAATCCTTCCGCCTCCATATCTATTTTCTTGCATCATATTAAAAATAAGGAGTGAGCCTAATGCCCAACAAGGAAAATCTACCAATCAATAATATAACATAAAATATAAACATAAGATTGTATCAAAAACATATATCACAACGCTAACCCATGTCCATGGTAAACATTAGGGTTTACTAGCTAAGCAACTATGAGCCTCAAAATACATTGAGGTTTGCTAGCTAAGCAACTATGAGCCCCAAGCAACATACAAACATTGGGGTTTACTAGCTAAGCAACTATGAGCCTCAAAATACATTGAGGTTTGCTAGCTAAGAAACTATGAGCCCCAAAGACTACAAGACATATTCATATATATATATATCATAACATGTTATAACATAACATATTAT